>NW_027464591.1:2297500-2597500 GCF_043290135.1 Rhipicephalus microplus
ATTTTCTGGTGATTTCGTTAATGTACTCTTAATTTCAAAAATTCATGAACACACTGCAGTGCCTGATTTATCACCCCATCCAGTGCATTTCAGGGAGTAGGTGACTATCACTGATTACAAATGCTGGCACTTTGCTTTTTGCTTTCGAGCTGCGTCAATATATCAAAATAAAGGTGCCTAGGCATGACGCGCATATAGAAGTGTCAAGAAAATCTTATTTTTGTCAGAGATCCCACAGATGATCTGCATGCGCATTTGCTTGTATATGCATGCATACATAGAACAGGCAGAATACATGCAGCTGCACATATACTGACGTGAACATAAATACTTCATGAACCTTCACTTTTTATAGGGCTTATTTTTGTTGCGTTCTGAGCTCACTGCGCTTTGTACCTATAGAGAGCGGGGCCATTTTTTTCCCTTCTTTGAATCAAAGGCCTTTGTGTATGCTCTAAAATAATAAAGACAAGCATAGCACTGTTGTTCATGCTGACAACTAAGAATGCAAACTAGCCGCTTATCTGTATGCAGCAATACAACAGAATTTTTTACATATATATATATATATATATATATATATATATATATATATATATATATATATATATATATATATATATATATATATATATATATGCACATTTAACCCACAAGCACCCCGCCCACTTGAAATGTATTTTTGCCATGAGCCACAGAGCACAGTGATACTCGTCCACACTTGGCCTACCCAGCCCCATCTCCCCCTCTTTTCTCGCTACAAACAATGCTGCTTAGGCTGCCGCACTTAATTGCGCATCATACTGGTACTGCACTTTCAATGTCTGCTAATCGACTAAAATAGCGGAGTCCCTCAATAGGTATATCCTTTCGTGCATTTTACAGGCTTTGCTTCGTAAGTTGATCAATCATTAACAAAAGCAGTCTATGCTTCCTATTCTTAAGGGCAATGAAACTTTCATGCCTTTTGGCACTGGAATATTAAAAACGTGCATCTCCTATGCATCTGGAATATTAAAAACGTTGTGCACTGCAGGATAACTCGCATAAAATATCACAAAGTGCTCCCTAGTGCAAAGAGGCGAGAGCGATGAGCTCCTTTTGTTTGTTTGCCCTTGACGGAGCATGTAACGAGGGCATGCGAGGCGAACACCACAGGCAGTAGTGCACATGCTGCACCTGTTCAGCTCTTGCGAAATTGGTCTGAACTGGAGAGGGTATTAAATGCGAGGCATTTCTTAGAGAACATCGGCGACTTTGGGTCTGTCTATATATATATATATATATATATATATATATATATATATATATATATATATATATATATATATATATATATATATATACATATATATATATATATATATATATATATATATATATATATATATATATATATATATATATTGTTACGGTGCATCATCGACAGGAGCAAGCGTGGCACTTAGCGAAGATGAAGAAGACGCCTGTGCGTTAGGCGCTTGCACGAGAGGCAACTCAGACATCTTGTTCGGCTGCCAACTCTCAATGGACGCTGTCCTGTAAGCCAAGACCTCGCTCCGTCACATTTGGTGGAAGTGCTGGGTAACCGCCTCGCAACGGAACTTCGCAGCGGCCGACGTTTGAAGGGTCATTCCACAACGATGACGGAGAGTACGGCGTCTGCATCTGCTCCTGGTGTTCCTGCGGCCGGAGATGATGCGGTAACTACATCTCCTTCTGTGACCACAACCTTTGTGCTCGAACCCCCGCGGGATCCTGGCACGTTCAGCGGTTCCGGCGATCCAGATGAAGTGGACGTTGAAGATTGGCTGGCAGAGTACGAACGTGTGAGTACTCGATACCGATGGCGCCCGACTCTTATGCTGGCAAACCTGTTATTCTATCTTAGGGGAACCGCCAAATCGTGGTATGAGAACCATGAAACAGAACTTGTGAGTTGGGCAGTGTGCAGGGAGAAAATGCTAGACCTGTTCGGAAAGCCGATTGGAAGAAAAATGGCCACGAAAAAAATGCTCGCGTCTCGGGCGCAGACCTCGACCAAGTCTTACGTCTCCTATATAGAAGATGTGTTGTCGTTGTGTCGCAAAGCCAATGCCGATATGCCGGAGGGTGACAAGGTCGGGCATATTCTTAAGGGGATTACGGATGACGCATTCAACCTCCTCTTCTGCAAAAATTTTTCTACAGTGGACGCCATTATAAAAGAATGTCGGCGCTATGAGCAAGCGAAGAGCCGGCGGATTAACAGCGTGTTCACCCGCCTGCCGAATACGGCTGCAACATCATCTTGCGAAGACCGTGCAAGAACACAGCCACCACCTCTAGATTCATCGGATCAGGTGACCCGAATTGTACGGCGCGAACTTGAAGCCATTGCCTCTGCTCCGGCTCACACCGCTGCAAGTGACACCACCCCACTCACTGCTAACATGGTTCAAGCTATCGTCCGCCAAGAACTCGCCAGCATAGGTATTCCCTCGGTGTGCGCTTTGCCCAGCCCGCAGCGAGCTTCATGGCGTCCACCCTCGTCCTATCGCAAGCAGCAGTTCACGGCCCGATCTCGCGACCCTGCGGCGTGGAGAACCGTCGACAATCGACCAATTTGTTTTCATTGCCACCGTATCGGTCATGTCGTCCGTTACTGCAATTACCGCTGGTCCTCGCCACCTCGGACTTCATCTCAACCTCACTACCGACAGGACAGCACCCGCTTCGCGTCTGCCGTGCAGCCTTCTCCGCAAAACAACTACAGAAGGTTCAACAGCCGATCTCCGTCACCGCATGGTCATCAGTCGCGTTCGCCTCCAGAACGTCGCCAGTCGTCTCGCTCACCGCAGACTCGCAGGCCGTCATCTCCATTCAACCCCGCTCCTGCCTACCCGGAAAACTAAACGGTGCAGCGCCCGGAAGTGACGCTGCATCTTCGACTCCCTCCACAAATCCTCTCTTGACGCTTCCGACGAGACAAAATTTGTTAGACGTTGCCGTTGACGGTGTGCCTATTTCTGCCCTTATAGATACTGGAGTGCACATTTCTGTAATGAGTGCGAACCTTCGCCGACGCCTACATAAAGTGCTCACGCCTGCCGCTTCCCACAAACTTCGTGTCGCTGATGGGAGGACCCCTGATGTTCAAGGGATGTGCACGGCCCGTGTGTCCATTGCTGGTCATCTTACATTAGTTCAGTTTGCCGTCATTGAAATGTGTCCTCATGACCTAATACTTGGTTTGGACTTCCTGTCACGTCATTCTGCGCCACTGGTGCTCTTCAGCTTGAACTGCCGTAGTTTGCCGATTTTCCAGCAGACTATTCTCCCCGTTTACGCTCTCGTCACCACGTTCGCTTGCCTCCGCAAGCTGCTACATATGTCACTTTGTGCTCACGTCATGTGCCCGACGGTGACTACCTCGTCACTCCTATAGTCGACGTACTGATGGCCCGAGACGTCGCCCTTGCTCACACTGTTGTCGCCGTCGCTAATAATACAGTGGTTATACCACTACTCAACGTGAGTCTCTTGACTCAAGTTATTCCGCAAGACATGTCTTTGGCCACCCTATCTCCACTTGACAGCTGCAACGTTACTGGTTTGGACACCGATACTACATCCCCCTGTCTTGGCCGCAATTACACTCTGCCTGCAGATGACATTAACAAGATGATTGCTCCCGACCTCACTGCAGTGCAAGCTGCCAGCCTCCGTAGTCTGCTAACATCACATTAAGACGTTTTCCACTTTGACCACCGCCCTCTCAGCCAAACAACTGCAGTGACTCACCGGATCAACACTGGTAATGCCAGTCCTATACGGCGGCGTCCATATCGCGTATCTCACAAGGAACGCCAAGTAATTCAAAATGAAGTGGATAAAATGATTACTAAAGACGTAATAGAACCCTCATCCAGCCCCTGGGCCTCCCCAGTCGTGCTCGTTCAGAAGAAAGATGGCAGCTGGCGCTCTTGCGAGGACTATCGCCATTTAAACAAAGTGACCCACAAAGATGTCTACCCTTTGCCTCGGATTGATGACGCCCTCGATTGCCTCCATGGTGCCCAATACTTTTCGTCTATCGACCTTCGATCTGGCTATTGGCAAATTTCCGTCGACCCCATGGATCGTGAAAAAACCGCTTTCGTTACGCCCGACGGCCTCTACCAGTTCAAAGTCATGCCGTTTGGACTGTGTAATACGCCGGCAACTTTCGAGCGCATGATGGACTCCCTTCTCTGAGGATACAAGTGGTCCATCTGCTTATGTTATTTAGACGATGTCATCGTCTTTTCGCCCACCTTTGACAGCCATATAACACGTCTGTCAGCTGTTCTGGATGTTTTTCGAAGAGCTGCTCTCCAGCTCAATTCTGCAAAATGCCATTTCGGACGTCGCCAAATCACCATACTCGGCCACCTTGTCAGTGCAGATGGTGTTCAACCAGATCCCGAAAAGGTGCGAGCAGTACAACAATTTACTGAACCACGCTCAACCAAGGACGTCCGAAGTTTTGTAGGGCTATGTTCCTATTTTCGTCGATTTGTCCGCAACTTCGCCGACATCGCTCGACCGCTTACTGATCTCTTAAAGAAGGACGTTCCCTTCGCATGGGGTATAGAGCAAGCGGGTGCCTTTTCGGCTCTTATCCCTCTGCTGACTACGCCACCAGTACTGGCCCATTTCGACCCAGCATCACCTACAGAGCTTCGGACCGATGCCAGTGGCCATGGAATTGGAGCGGTCCTTGGCCAACGACAGCACGGGAAGGACCGCGTGATTGCTTACGCCAGTCGTCTTCTTTCACCTGCCGAACGGAAGTTCTCCATCACTGAGCGTGAATGCCTAGCTTTAGTGTGGGCCGTGGCGAAATTGAGGCCTTACCTGTATGGCCGAACTTTTTCCGTTGTTACGGACCATCACGCTCTTTGCTGGCTGTCATCGCTAAAGGACCCATCTGGACGTCTTGGTCGCTGGGCGCTCCGTCTGCAAGAATACTCATTCGTGGTCCACTACAAGTCGGGACGCCTCCACACAGACGCAGACTGTTTGTCACGTTATCCGGTTGAAACGCCCGACTTGACAGACCTTGATTCAGACCCCTGCGTTCTCTCCATCCACGCTTTGGGTGATATCTCCACCGAACAACGACGTGACCCGTCGTTACTCTCCATTATCGAGCGTCTGACCTCTGCTCCGACAGACCCTTCCGTTCGCCTGTTCGAACTGCACGACAACATTCTGTACCGTCGCAGCTACAACGCTGATGGCCCGGAATTACTACTCGTGCTTCCCCATCACCTGCGTACCAGCGTTCTCGAACAACTACATGACGTACCTACAGCCGGTCACCTAGGCGTCTCTCGTACCTACGATCGTGTGCGACGTCGCTTTTTCTGGCCCGGACTGTATCGTTCTGTGGTTCGCTACGTCACTGCTTGCGACCGCTGCCAACGCCGCAAGCGCCCCTCTGTGCTACCGTCTGGCCTCCTACAGCCCATTGACATACCAACGGAACCATTCTTCCGTGTTGGCCTTGACCTGTTGGGCCCGTTTCCTACGTCCACCTCCGGAAATAAATGGGTTGCAGTCGCCACAGACTACGCCACACGCTTTGCCATCACTAAAGCACTGCCGACAAGCTGTTCCACTGACGTCGCTGACTTTCTCTTGTATGAAGTCATTCTTCATCACGGCGCTCCGTGGCAGCTGCTTACTGATCGAGGAAGGTACTTTCTTTCACGTGTTGTGGATGATATTCTCCGCGCCTGCTCCACTGAGCACAAGCTTACCACCGCTTATCATCCACAGACAAATGGATTGACCGAGCGTCTGAACCGAACGCTGACGCAGATGCTGTCAATGTACGTTTCGCCAGATCACCGTGACTGGGACAAAGCACTCCCCTTTGTCACGTTCGCATACAATTCTTCACGGCACGACACAGCTAGTTATTCGCCGTTTTATTTGCTATTTGGCCGACATCCAGCATTACCATTTGACACGCTCCTTCCTTCGGCTGCCCCCTTATCTACTGAGTACGCCAGCGATGTCGTTTCTCGAGCCCATGCAGCCCGTCAGTTTGCCCGTGATCGGCTGCACTTGTCGCAAGCGCAGCAAAAAGAACGCTATGACAGTCGCCACCAAAGCGTGCACTTCTCGCCGGGGTCTCTGGTACTTCTCTGGACACCAAACCGCCAAGTCGGCTTATCAGAGAAGCTACTATCACACTACCATGGCCCCTACAAAGTGTTACGACAACTTAGTGACGTGAGCTACGAGATCGCACCCCTAAACAATGCCTTTTCGACCACCTCACTCCAGACAGACGTTGTACACGTTTCCAGACTGAAACCGTATCACCCTCCTCGTTCGTTGCCGCCGTACTAAGCGCCGTGACGGCGCTTCCGCCGCAGGGGAGTGATGTTACGGTGCATCATCGACAGGAGCAAGCGTGGCACTTAGCGAAGATGAAGAAGACGCCTGTGCGTTAGGCGCTTGCACGAGAGGCAACTCAGACATCTTGTTCGGCTGCCGACTCTCGGTGGACGCTGTCCTGTAAGCCAAGACCTCGCTCTGTCACAATATATATATATATATATATATATATATATATATATATATATATATATATATATATATATATATATATGGGTAATGGCACAACGGGAGCGTTATCAACATTTATTTCCCAACAGTTTCGGGAGGGGTCCTCCCTTCATATATATATATATATATATATATATATATATATCCGTCTGTCTAGCCGCCTATGACTTTTAGCTCTCCTGGCCGTTTCCATAATGGTATCGATACCAAACGTGGTATGGCATAACATTACTGTATGAAGAATATATTCGACTAGTAATGACATGAAAATCGTAACATGTATGTCATGAATGTCATGATTTATATTTCATGGTCCTGCAGCTTTCGCGATGGCTTCGTTTACATGACATGTTGAAAAACTGGTATGATACGACATGATTGGATGCCGAACACAAGCGACCAACTCTAACGCAAAAATCATGACATGCGTGGCATGTAACCACATGACTACATGCCACACTCATGATGCGCTCGCGGCCGTATCGTAAGCGTCACATATAACAGATTTGGTTTTACGGGGCGTGACTTAATGACGAAGGTATGATACTGACGTAAACATTATAAACATGTGATGCGTGTCATGTAACATGACTGACTACATGTTACGCTTATGATGTGCTCGCGAGCCCGCCGCGGTGGTCTAGTGTATAAAGTACTCGGCTGCTAACCCGCAGGTCGCGGGTTCAAAACCGGCTGCGGAGGCTGCATTTCCGATGAAGGCGGAAATGTTGTAGGCCCGTGTGCTCAGATTTGGGTGCACGTTAAAGAACCCCAGGTGGTCGAAATTTCCGAAGCCCTCCACTACGGTGTCTCTCATAATCATATGGTGGCTTTGGGACGTTAAACCTCACATATCAATCAATCAAATCAATCAACATATACTCTTGTAGGGGCATCATCACCATCATCATTTTTTCCATCACCGCGCCGCGTCTCTCGCACAGCTGGCGCTAGCTCGAGCTGCGCGAGAATGAGAACGAGCTGACACGCCTGGCGTGGCGGACGCTGGTAGCCGACGTGGCTTCGCTTCAGGCCTGCAATAAAGTGGCGAAATCGGCACGGCCCAATCGGCCGCCTTCGACGTCATCTCACGTCTCTCCTTCTCTCGCCGCTACATTGGTGACCCGGAGAACACGCCCTTCGCCGAACGGCCCGCTGCAATGTTCCCGCAACTCTGCCCGCCAGTGCCGCCGTTCCAATCGACCTACCCAAAGGTATGGTTTATGCAACTCGACGCCGTTCTTGCGGTGAATGGCGTCACGGACCAGCTGCTGATGCACGTCATTCTTCTCGACGCCCTACCGGTAGAGTTGCGCCATCTCGCTGCCACTTCAAGCACCAGCCCGCAGCCTTACGATGCCCTCTGCACTGCGGTGCTCGCCCGCAGCGGCAACACATACCATCCGCTTCCGTTTACCCGCACCAGGCAGGTTTCCCCGGCGTCGCAGAGCAAGGTACGCACGCAAGCGCACGCAGAGCAAGCGACGGCACGCGACACCGTGGCCCTCGCCGTTTCCGCGACCACCAGCTCAGACGTCTCGGCCTCCTCCTCGCCGCAGCTGCTGGTCAGCTCCTCGACGGTGCCCCCTGCCGCTCCGCCACCTGCCACTGGTGCCAGCAATGGCCTGCCGGGTGCCTCGCCACATTCCACTCGCACCTCCCCGGCCAGCAGCCGACCACCCTCGGCGTCCCCGCTCCCAGCCCCTGTCGCTGTCTCTGTTTCGTGGTCTGCGACAGGCCCCAGCGCCGTGCCTTCGCGGAGCCAGAGCCTGCCCTCATCGTCGGCGTCGACACCGGCAACCACCAAAGCAACTGCCACCGTCGCCCCCCAGCCCGTGGCGCCGCAGCAGGCACCTACGTCGAGACCCGGCGTCGCACAGGTGGTTTCGGCTAGCCCCAGTCCTCGCACCTCTGGTGCCCCCCGGCTAATCCAGCCGAAAGAGCCACAGATCCTGCCCAAGCTGTCGAGCGGCAGCGCGAACATGACGACGCCTTCGGCAGTGGCGACCACCCGGTCCCAGTCTCCACGGGCAGCCCAGCACAAGGCCACACCGCGGCCCGCGCCTGTACCGGCGCCGCAGCCTGCGACCACAGTGCAGCGCGGAGCCGCGATGGGGCTCAACACGGGGAGTCCGCTGCTCGTCGGGAACCCCGCGGCAGCGCAGCCGGGCATGTTTCCGGCTGGACCTGCGCACGGCACTTTCCTGCTGAACCAGTACATTCCGGGCCTGGGCCACAGCCCGATTCTGATACAAGGCGCACTGGGGCAGACCCAGAGGTCTCTGGGACAGATAAAGGGGGTTCAGCTGGCCCTGCGGCCACCCCATGCCACGGGCCTGACCCTGGGACCTCAGACGGGGCCCAGGCCCCATGGGGAACATCCAGGACCGCCTGGCACCCCGACGCTTGTCATTCCACAGAACCTGGGGCCAAGGCCCAACATCTTTCTGGCACTGCCACGCATGATGTCGCCCCCCTCGTTTGCCATAGTCCCGGGACAGCCACTGACGCTGCAACAGCTGCAGGCCATGCTGCCCACGCAGACCATGCTGGCCCAGCCCACACTGGGTGCGTTCCAGACAGACCAGCACCAATCCCTGGTGCAGATACCGACGTTCACCCAGCCGCAGATACTGGCGCATGCCCACCATCACCACCACCACCACCACCACCATCACGGCGCCCTGTCGGTACCTCTAATCTCAACAGGCGGCAGTATAGTGTCCTCTGCACCCAGCGCCAACATTGTCATCCACCATCCTGTCATGACCTCGCGACACACGGTCCACTCTCGGCCTTTCCGACCAGGTCACCGTGAGACCCGCTTGTCGGCTACCACAGCGACCCGGCACTTCCTCCTGCGTCCTCTGCGCAACTCCCAGAGTCGTCCACCAGAGACACACTGCTTACCAATGGCCTATAAACGTTGACAACCTGGACTTGCCAAATGAACACTTTATGGACTGCCGTTCATGTACATAGCATTTGTCGCCCTCTTTCTTTTTTTCATATGCGTTCAAATCGCGCAAAGCGCTAGGGGGGGAGCCCTGTAGGGGCATCATCACCATCATCATTTTTTCCATCACCGCGCCGCGTCTCTCGCGCAGCTGGCGCTAGCTCGAGCTGCGCGAGAATGAGAACGAGCTGACACGCCTGGCGTGGCGGACGCTGGTAGCCGACGTGGCTCCGCTTCAGGCCTGCAATAAAGTGGCGAGATCGGCACGGCCAAATCGGCCGCCTTCGACGTCATCTCACGTCTCTCCTCTTCTCTTCGCGCACCGCTACACTCTCAATTGCGGGACAGTCAGTCATGTTTCATCTCGATGCGTTGTTTTCACATGTTATAAGAAAGTAAAGCTGGATGCTTAAAAGCTCATTCAGACATATGAAGCTTGCAGCATTGCTAGAAAAAAAACGTAGCTTAAAGGAGTCTTCACAAAAGCAAGCTTGTTACGAAAACACGACCTCAACTCATTGGGTATGGTGACGATACACAAGCCAATATACTTGGCGCATCTTATTGAAGGTTGTCGAATGACCTCGGACAAAACAAAGTAGCTCACCTTTGTGAAAGTAATTTAGGCTGAGCTCAAGTAACTGAGCACAGTATACCTCAAAATCTTTCCGTACCACAGCAGTTAGACCCAAAGTCAGTGGAGGTCTCTGAAAAGCGAACCCTTGCGCGGGGAATGGCAATGAAATCTAAGCCATAGCCTGGTGCTCTTCTTCCTTGGCTTTGGAAAAAGATATCACACACACACACCACCCCAGAGCCACCTTTGCGGTAAGTTATTGACCACTACTGATAATCTTGAAAAGGAGACAGAGCCCTACAGCAATAAAACAAATTATTCTATGTAAATATTCGCCCATTCAACTCTGTGGCTCGCTGATTGGCCAGGTCCAAGCTCTACAGTCATGTCTCCCGCTCCTCCAACGTGTGTGTTGATGGACGATGGCAGCAGCCGGCATGCTCAAGGCTAATCTTTGTTTGGGCTAACATGTGCCCAAAAAAATGAAAAGGCAAGGCACAAGCAGTGGCTGCAGCATACAACACATCAGCCGTTTATAGTCTGATCGTCGGCAAAACCTATCGGCTTTTTACAGTAGCCACCAAACATTCGAGTGTTATCGCTGGGGCTTGCGTAAACTCTAAAAAAAATCTTAATAATTCGCATCCTGCGCGTAATCTACACAATATGGCATGCCACAATCGCGAAGCTTCTCCTACTGCGGCACGCTCTGCACTCAACGTTGTCTAGTCTTTTAGGATGAAATCTAGATCATCAGCCTGATTACGCCCACTGCAGAGCAAAGGCCTCGCTTGTGTTCCGACACTGAACCTGGTCCCACAAAGACTGCTGTCACGTTATTCCCGCAAACTTCTTAATATCATAAACCCACCTAGCTGTGTCTCCTTCTCTCCCGGTTCTTTCGAAATCTAGTCAGTCACCAATAATGACTAGTGGTTATTCTGCCGACGCGCTACGCACCCTGTCACTGTTCATTTCTTCGTCGTGAGTTCAACAATGTCCAACAATATCCGAGTGTTGTTGCCGGGCGTTGGTGCCATTGGCTTAAGCTCATCTGCGTTGTTTTTCTTGTCTGGTCCTGTTGTATGCTAAGGTCATTTATGGAATGATGGCATGCCATCCTATGTCTTGTGTTCGACGTCGACGAAGATGGCCAGCTTGTCAGTGATGTTCTTACTTATGCACTCGGTGAGGCCATTGGTCTATGGGTGGTTGACGCTGGTCCAGTGGCGACTTCTGTGGATGCATCTTGCGATTATATCAGTTAGTACCCCAGTAAAGGCTGTTCTTCTGTCAGCGATCAGGACTACCCGGGTGGTGTGACGCACAATGGTATCTTCAATGCGGAAATTCTCTACCTTCAAGGAGCTGCCTTCATGCAGGGTCCCTGTCCATGCGCCGCGAGTGAGGTAGTCGGGAGCTACGAAGATTCATTTGTTTCCAGATTTCAACAGTGGGAACAGCCCCAGTAATGTTACCCCATTGTTCTACATTGTCTGGCAGGCCTGGTCGGCGGCGTCTTCCATAGCTGAGTGTCAGCAAGTCCCTGGGTAAGGCGTGACGTCGGCAGTTAGGTGACGACACTAGTACTTCTCTTGCATCCGCGCGGCGAAAGTGCGGAAATATCCAAGCTGCCGAGCCATACGAACATCACGTGCAGCTTCCAGAAGCTGGGCGCAACGCTGAAAGTGTAACAAGCAGGTAGTCAGCTCGAAGCGTCGAGAGAAGCTTCTTTAGAGAAACGCTATTCCGCAAAAAAAAGAAATGATTCCAGTCCTCACTTACATACCTTTGGAAAGATAGGGACCTTGCCACGCGAGATTCTACGCAAGTTTTGAGTTTCGGGTCGGCTCACTGTCGTTCAGTGAACTCGTTGGCACATACGGTCCGACAAAGCAGTCACCATCCTGCTCGTCCTGCAGTGGTGGGACAGCAGCTGGTTTCGGAGAGGTGAACCATGTTAGCAGAGGTGAACTGATGGTGGAATAAGGGTGCTCTACAGGACATGTAAAGCCGGCTACAAAAAATCGCACACATCAGAAGAAACAACACCGTGCAAATGATGGTGCCTGACATGCATTTAATGGCGCTTGTTAACGGGACGATCGCACTGATGAGTGCTCACTAACGAATACTCACACTCATGAGTTCTCACTGATACACTCACCCCTTTTAAATCAGTGAATGAGTGTCAGTGCACTCATGAGTGAGTGTACCAAACCATGCATTCAATGCGAGTGAACTATAGCTAGAGAACTTGCCGTCATATTCTTCTGATCGGGGTGACCAGGCGAAGAGCGTGAAAATGGTAAATCTCGTCTTCCTTAGCTCCGCCAAAGTCAAGTTCATTCTAACTCAAGACGGCTTCCACTGACATCTTAAATAGGCAAAAAAAAATATGTGCGCATGCTTCAGAAGCCTCGTAGCATGGTAGTCGATATTGACAGCTGAGGTCTCCTTCACGTCAATGCAAACTGCAGTAGTATGCTTGTAAGTGCGTTTGTGAAGAAAACATGGAGGGCGCTTGAGCTTCACCTTCAAGAATAGAACACAACAGCGTGATTGGGCCCTGTTGGCGTACCCTTCAACCATGCTTCAAGAAAATGAATATGTGTGGGCTTATCACTTGCCAGTTCAAACTACCCTAGAATGCCTACTGCATACAAGTAGTGTGGTGAAGTGCCCACTACGCCATGATTCTTTTTGCATTTTGGCTGAATACCTAGAACTCGCCTGTGAAGTTTCGCGCGTACCTGCATATCTACATACTTTATAATGAGTAGACACCTTCAAACCACCCGCTTCTTGCTCAATTCACTCATTTTGACACCTGGTACGATTTTAAAATTCGCCACGCCCAGTTAAATTCTTGTAACCAATGCCTTTTATTACTTGTAAAAGCCCGTTTACCTAGAGGCAGTGATATTCATTGCTCTTGTATCACTGAGGTACTGTAACGTGGTTGTAACGATGCACAAAACAATCTCATCTGGTTTTAATGAGACCGCTTCAATGATGAACTTGTCCCAAGAAAGAGAATGTCACTCAAGGTGCAGCTATATCGGACGACACAGTCGTCGGTCGTCGGGTCATCTAGTTAGCGGTAAGGCACTCAATGAAAAACTATAGTTTGTTTAGATTCTTGTTTAGAACCTTGTTTAGATTCAATCATCTGCTAAAGAAAACACAAAAAACTCCTTACGTACCGTTTCAACTAACAGCTCAGTAGAAAACCACGAAATGCGTGTTTTTTCTTTGGTGTCAAGAAACATTGGAAAACGTTTTGTTAATATGTTTTTCTTAGTTATCCACAGGCATATACAGCGATCACGTAAGACTCATTGAAATCACCGAGGAAGGAAAACAGGAAGCCACTTAGTCGTAGGTACTCTTTCGTAAGTTGCCAGCTTGTCAATATATAACATATATGGCGCGGAGGGAACGATCTGGTTTTGAACGTGAAGCGTCGTACAATGTTGCGACATCACACGACTGGCTCGAGTGACTAGATGTCCGGCTTCTTTAGCCGCCGCTACTGAAGTACGTAAAAAGAAAGTGACATTTGAGCGCGTTAGTGCAAGTTGAATATCTTAACGGAATGTCGGGAACGATGAACACAATTGGCACAAAGCACCGCCGTCATCTCGTTTATTTCTTGCTCGTCTTCCTCTTTGCGGTGCCCCTGCTAGACGTCGATACGTCAAGGCGCGCACATGGCTGCGAATAGGTCAACGGCAATATTGGGATGTTATAATGGTGCCGCAGCATCGAGTCCTTGGTTGCGTTATTCTATAGAGTTTAATAAAGGGACATTTTGGTGAGTTGGTGAAAGTTGAAGATCTTATAGAGGCACTATCGAGGCGCCATTGTGCAATGTCGCCTGGAGGGCAATGTGTGCTGTGTGTCCTGCGCAAAATGTAGGCACATCCATGAACTGTTAGCGCCGTCACCGTTAATAACGCCGCCATCGTCCTGCTGTCCCGCTACTTACGCAGCATGACCCACTCGAAGTTGGTGTATCAAGAATTTTCAGACGAAGATTTCTTTTTTTGGGGGGAGGGGGGGGGACAAAACGTAGACAAAAAACGATGAATCGGCACACCGAGGGCACCAGCACTACGTGGTGTGTGAAGTTGCTACTAGAGCTTATGTGAAATACAAGCAAAATTCCATTTTTGCTGAGCTTATACGCACTACGAGCCTACGAAGCAACAGTGGTGGAGGTGGTGAAATAATAGCGCTGTTTTTATCTTGAAGTTTGATCACACAGCGCTACTTCCCTTTAGCAGCTCTCGCAAGTTGCAATGATGCGCGTTGATGATGCACGTTGGACAATTATTGATGTATTCTGGTACAACAGGCACGCCCTTCTTGCAACGACATTGGATATTTAGTTCCTGTTTGGTAAAAATACAAAGTCATAAGCAAAACCATATTTTAAATAAGCGTGAGGAGAGATAGCTGCACCAAATAACAGGAACAAATCGCTTGTTTCGCGTCCTTTTATATTTTTTCAGCTAAGTCGCATATGCATGGTGATGATAATGAGGGATTATATGTAAGGCTCACACCCACTATGGTAGATTGGGCAAAATACAACTATTTATGGATAAAAAGTTATCAGTTATGAATTTGTATATATAGTAAATTATAGGATAGGTGGAAGAAACTGATAATGATTTACATAGATCTTTTGTCGTCCGCTTCGTATGTGCCGCAGGTGTTCGGTAGGCCCCAATACTCAGCACTGGCCCATTATAAAGGACAAAGGGAACCCTATGAATGACGTTGCATCAGGGCAAGCTTTATTTCTGAAAAAAAAGACAGGTGTAGTTTGAACATAATATATTTTTGCTTTAATTGCCTTAAATATTTAAACATGAGGTAAAAAAGGTAAAAAAATGAGGTAAAAAAGATTTTGTTGTGGACGTAGGGCCCCTCGGCGGCACTTCTAATACTAATGTACCGACCGTTTTAGTGCGCTAACGAGGGCGAGCAAACTAGGCGTTGCCCGTGTGATGACGTACGTAAGCGACCGGAGGCGCCTTGCGGTAGTTGGTGAGCGCCACGGCTCTGCAATAGCGCCAATTAAGGGCATAGTATCACGAGAAGAAGATGAAGAACGTCGGAGAAACGGGGCATAAGGACCTATTTGTGAATGAAATGGCAGGTACGCTAGCTACGTCATCTTTGAATGACCCGATAATTTGGGTATTTCTAGCCTTCAAATTCATTCTAGGCACCAAATTAGGAAGAAAAAAAACGCTTCAATCTGTCAAGTAATAAAATATGCCCATCACGAGGAATTCAAGTCGCAGACACTGGCCTATATATACGGCTGTCAAACTTCATATATGGATCTTTGTGTACACAGACCTCGTCTGTCAGTTCACCTAATTGTTCATTTTGCGGAGTACACGAGACAGAAAACCCCATCTTCTTTCCTTTTACATATACTCTACCTCACACAAAATTACTTCAGCTGCTTTCTTCTGACTATTTGTGGTATATTTAAATGAACCATGTATATTTTCTATAAGGCTTTGTTCCTTGTACATAGTGAAGGGAATAAATGGTGCCTTGCAGGCATGTCTCAAAGGTTGAGAAAGATTTAATTTCAAAATAGGTTTTCCCTGTTGCCTTCTTTACCTTATTGTTCGAATCCCCGCCCTAATTGCTTCCATTCTATCTTGGTATACTATATATTAGTTTTTATTGATACATAATTGTTCTGAGTGAACTAAAGTTAGCCTTTCATTTAAAACGGTATGTCAAAAATGATCCGGTGCTTCGCCAATCCGCCTGCGTGGGTATCATCCACAGTCTCTAGGGTCTACACTACACGATTACTCATCACCCGCAGCGGCAACGCTAGGCCCTTGTGGTCTTTCAGGTCGTCAAACTCACCAATGGCGACCACGTGGAAGCGCTCCGTAAGCGAATCAAGCATCGCCTCCATCGCCAAAGTTCCGGTGGCGCTGCTCTGGTGCCAGCTGTTCAGACCTCGAATCAGCCGCTGCGGATGCATCCTGCTTGTGCTGGGTGCGATGGGCTTCGTCACAGCCGTCACCATAAGCAAAAGTCTCGTGGCGTGGTCGTCCAGTGAGTGCCAGCTTTTAATTTATCAATCCAGTGCCCGATGGTTGTTCCTGCGAAAGTGGTTCACTAGCATGCGGATGCGTAGGTCTATTTAGCTGAACGTTTTAGACTAGTTCTGCGAAATTCAACGCACAATGTCGTAGGAGTAAATGTCGCGCAAATGCGGTTCAGATGCAGTGCGATGGCTCGCTTTCCTTGCTTACCGTACCAAATTATGGACTAATGCACAGTAACGAACAAGCTTTATCACCCCCTGAGAGAAGTCGTATTTTATACAAATGTGCAGGCAGCATATAACATGTTGTTCGGTTTTCAATATCCCAATAGTCAGGCCATGGGAACCATAAAGGGAACACAATTCATCTTTCTTCAAAAAAACGTATTCTGGAAAAGACTCAATGTAAGCAATTTAACGATTTACGCTCATGCTCGTCCTGACTGCAATTAGCAAAATTTTCATACTAGAGAGGAACTGTTGTATTCTCTGTGGCCTGTATATCCGTCTACGAATTAATATTGAATTTGTGGTAGGCTGGTACTGCGCTTGTCTAACACGAAGCGCGTCCTGCAATGCCAGATTCATGAGATAAGCGCTGCATTCCTCGAACTGGTGCAGAAATACCAGCTACATCGGAGAGATATGTGTGGAAGAAAGGAAGAAGTAGCGCTGAACTCCATCAGAACGCTTACTGTTGTGCGATGTGCGTTTACATCAGAGCTAGAATACAACTTGCGAGATGGCTGCGGGTGATTCCGGGCTGTCGTAACATGGAGGTGAAAGGGTTGCATAAAAGAAATATGACGTATTGTGATGGAGGTATACACAAAATTCAGGAGACTGTGGGAAACGAACGTTGCCCTGGTGGTGTGCCTGAAATATACACGATGCGCCGCCTTCGTGAGCTTGCTGAGAACCAGCTAGTAGGACAAAGCAGCCACGAGGTGCACTACGAGCATGTTTTAACAAAGGATAATTAAAGAAAATTGCTGGAGTGGAAATCATTGTGCAGAACTGAAGCCGTTCCTCTGGCAAGATGGCGGTAGTGGTGGCCATCTTGCTAGGGACATGATAAAGTATCACCGTTCAGCGATTAAAATTGAAGCGTTTCCCTCGCACGCCCAACAAGTTTAATGTGGGAACTTATTCGGGTCACATAGTGCTTCAAGTGCGTCTTACATGTACTAGTTTTCCTTAGTGAGCCTCTAATTGGAGGCAAATCTCTTTGAAGATTCAGTCATCCATACTCGTTTCTATGTGTTATTTCGCGGGAACAACTATCTTTTAATATATAACTAACGTAGCATTTACATAACATATCAAAGCCACTTGATCTTTAAGTGGACACTATCAGAAAAGAGCATGCTTCCGCCATCTTGGCAGTGGCAAAAGCTGGCTTCACTTCTGCTCGCAAGGCATTGGGGAGCTTCCACTCCAGCAATTTTATTTAATCCTCCTTGGTTTTAACGTGCCCTCGTACACGTCGCGTGCACTGAAACGCATGGTGAACCCGATACGACACTACCTGGCTTTGTCCGATGTGCGTCGTGTTTGTAGGTACTGTGGAACGCGCAGCACCAGTGAAGAATTGGACACTTTGCTGAAAACTGCGAAGCAGCGGGCAAGCAGCGATGCCAGCGATTATTCTCCGCTACGGGTTCAGCGATTTGGTGTGCGTGGTCGACTACTTTCGCGAGACTGTGTTGTACAAAAGGCGGACGCTGTCCGATATGAAGTACGTCTCTGACGTGAAAGAAAGAGTGGGACCTTTCGACGTAGTGCCAAGCATTGTACGGCGTAAACGTCTAAGTAATTGTGTTGAAATAGTGCTTTTGAAGCTCGACGTATACTGCCCAGGTTGCTTGTTGTGAGCCTGAATTGAAGTAAAATTAGTAGTTTCTCAGGCAGAACTGAGGTAGCATTTGGCCCTCTGAAAGCTGTTTTTGAGCGAGAACATATAAATTAGGTAGTTCATAGTCTTTTGCACTATATATTGCAAGAGACTACGCTTGCAACTGGTAGCGTGAACACCACGAAATGCTCGTATCGCTGTCTTTAAAATAAGCGTTTGAAGCTGACGGCGAATCGCGAAATCAATGTCCAAGGCAATCTTCACATGAAGAGCCAGTGTTGAGCAGAGATTAGTGGTGTTAGCGGAAATCCAAACATGTCGCACCGGTCGTCCTTTAACGAAGTCGGCTTGTCGTCATCTGCAGACCATTCGGAAGATTGTCGTCCGCAACCTTAAGCCTGATACTTTAAAAAAATGCCTTTGAACAATTTGGGTGAAATTGACTTCACGGTGGTTTCGTGCTTGACATGCAGTGTGTGGTCAGTAACGGAGCATGCGTAGATTCTCACGATTTTTCTAGCAGTGGTGTTCTTGTAACCGATCTGGAGCTGTGCACGTGACCTACAAATATATTACCATATTTACTCAAATGTAACACAAGGCTTTGTTTTTCTTTCAGATTTTTGCTACTAATGTCGACCCTCGCATAATGTGTAACAGTGTTATTTTTTTTGTTCCTAGACCTTATGAAATGTCACCCCGCGCGTTGCAACCGTGGTCGTCTTACAATCGAATAAATACGGTGTTTTTAATATGCGGCATGATGCTTACGCAACCCAAGTTCTCATCTGCTTTCTCGAACGCTTTCAAGGGATGCTCTAATAAGTACATGTCAAAATTTCTAGTGCAACGACCCATGTGCCTACATCCTGCAGGTGGCCTAAATTTCCGGAGCCCTTAACTACGGCGTCTCTCATAATCATATGGTGGTTTGGGGGCGTTAAACCTCACACATCAATCAATCAACCCATGTGCACGCCATGCGAGCACTGGCGTCGTTGTAGCTGCCATGTTGTAGAATATGGAATAAGTGAATCTAGATTCGTCACGTCATGTGCATTTTGTCAGTAAATTGGTTCGCGGGTTTAGTCAACTGCGTAAATTCTGCGAAGTATTCCGCTCTGAAAGACCATACCGTTACAAGAGATGTATGCCGTAGCGGGGGGCAGCGGAAATAGGGATGGCTCCGGGAATTCCAACTGCATGGTATTCTTTGTACTGTACAAAACACAGGCATCTAGCATTCCGCGTCCATAACAATGCGACCACCGCGGTCGGAATACCGAAGCCGTGACTCAAAGGTCAGACGTTGAGCAGCATGACCACTTTGCCACCTTGTCGGAACCTCCGATGTTTCATCAAGAGTGTGTCATTTTGCAACTTGAACCGAACTAAGTACAGGTGGCAGAGACAGATTAAAATCAAGTAATGAACAGTGCTTCAAAAAACGGGACAGATTTTCTGAAATACCCAAGTGCCGTAGCTTTCCGTCGGACAAACAGAAATAGCGCCTTACACATCTTTTTTCATTTTTAGTCTTTTCTGCAGAAACAGTTCTCCCGAAAGGAGCCATTCACCAGGCAGACTGGGGCCCTGCGACGCGATACGTCACGACAGCATCCGTAAGAAATTTTGCCCTACAGACGCACGCGCTACTATATTGCTCTTTAAAAACGCGGGCGTGGGTAAACAAATATTTTTTTATTCTATGCAGATTGTACCAGTACGTTCAGCAAAGCATTTCTGAAAAATTGAAGAAACACTTTTTTACCTCAAAAAACCAACGCCGCAAAACTTATAAGAATCTGTCCAGTACGAGCGGAGTTGCGAAGATTTGTCACACGCTACAACCGCATTCTCTCTTCTCTCGTTCCGACGAAAGCACTGGAAGCTAAGCAGGAAGGGATGGGAGGGGCAAGCAAAAAACGTCACGCGCGCCTTCTGATCTTGAACACTCTCTTCTTTTTTTTTCTTCGAATTCGCAAGTTTTTCAGTGGGATCACGCGCGCACGTGTTGACATGCAGCGGCCTCCCGGGGTGATCTCTGTAACGACCGAGTGCGCCATGTTCAAATCAGCCTATGGCCGATAGATGGGCTTACTACGAGTGAATTTTGGGCTTATTCCGTCATTTGTCGAGATAAGAGAAAGTCATTTTTAGGTGACTTTGATAATTTATTGTTAATTCCAGGCCACGTGCTGCGCTATATCATAGGGCTCGCGTGTTGTCGGCAGCCTCTGCTACCGATCGGCAGCGTTTTCTGACCGGGCTCAAAAAGTGTTGCAGGGCCCTATTAACAGTCACGTCGACTACACTAGCTCCCAAAGGCTATCTTTCGGTCTGACGTAACACACGCGCTTATGTTAGAACACAATTCCCAGTTTTACAACAACTAGCTTCAAGCTTCGTAGCGATATTGTGTATGTCATAAACAGTTGTCGTCAGGGGTCTAGAGATGACTGACCTGACTTTCAGTCATAGTTGATAAAAAATCCTTTTTACCCTTTACAAAAGTTCATAGCCAACACTGCGACTTTGACTAACGTTTAATGGATGCAAAAGTTTCTTTTTTTCGGACACTGTTTCAAGAAAATGTGCGACACTTTGGGAAAATGCTTAGCTGTTACGGGGAATGCCAATGATCAATTCATGCTTTACGCATCAGCTTTATTTTTTGCCTCCACCAAAATTTTCACTACCAACCAATGCTCACAAGACCAGGGAGCGTGTTTTCTTTGGCACAGGCCCCTTAACTATGTCCCTTTTATCATTTCAAAGACATTTATTGTCTTCAATGCGTGAAATGTGGGAAGGTGTTTGATCACATAGGCTGTATAATGGACGGACCGACGGACGGATGGACGCACGGACGTATGGATGGATGGATGGATGGATGGATGGATGGATGGATGGATGGATGGATGGATGGATGGATGGATGGATGGATGGATGGATGGATGGATGGTATTGGATGGGTGGGTGGGTGAGATTGCGTGGGTGGATGGTATTGGGTGGGTGGGTGGATGAGATTGGGTGGGTGGACGGTATTGGGTAGGTGGGTGGATGAGATTGGGTGGGTGGACGGTATTGGGTAGGTGGGGGATGAGATTGTGTGGGTGGATGAGATTGGGTGGGTGGATGAGATTGAATCGGACTGGATGGTATTGGGTTGGTGGATGAGATTGAATTGGACTGGATGGTATTGGGTGGGTGGATTTTTGGCGCGAAAAGGCATAATGCACTAGAATAGTTCACAATAACATATTTTCTGCCAATTGTCGTCGCAGAAATATCCTTAATCTAGGCCAGTGGTTGGGTGCACCAAAATCACTTACGAACGCAAAACTTAATCAAATGAATTCCAGGTGCCTGCAGTGCGGCCCACGCGACCAGTGTCCGACCACGTTGGTGCGCAACGAGCGAAACAAGCGTTCGACAGGAGACGCTCCCGCAAAGTGGCCGTCGCGGAACGTGTCCGCCTTGTCGCTGAGCATGAACCAGAGAAAATCGAGCCAACGGCGGTCAAAGAGAGAGGTGTTCCTGGTGGAGATCAAGATTATTCCGTATCTCATCGGCTGGCAGGTAAGGGACAGCCCAAACCCGTTCAGTCAATGTCTATTCGCGGGCCACCGGGCTAAGAGGACCAGATGTTTCAAGAAAGAAACTTCCGGGCTTAAGGACTTTACTAACGGTACTCCAACATTATAGTGCCCCGATGTTAACCAAAGATTGGTTTTTTTTTCCTGTCAAGTACATTAAGGTCAACGATAACTCTGGGGACATCATTAGTGTACTGGGTGTTGAAACGTTACTGAGTCCAAAATTTTCAAAAACCAAGAAAATCATGTGCTCCCTGTCCTCGCCATTTCTTTTTTTTTATGTATACCGCTAGGCGCCTTAAGATGGTTAAAAATATCATTTGGCGATATAGATAGTGCTATTATTGGCACTCACAAATAAATAAACGTGGTTAGTTCCCCTGTATTCGAAAACTCATAACCCGAAAGCGAAGCGTGCCTTTGCAGAGGTGGTTCAGCATTTATTGTGCACAGTTTCAGCGACAATAACCAGTTTGTCACTTTTAGAAAAGCAAGCAGCTCGAAACTTCCAATGCTCGTACACCTCAAGCATCCCGAAAAACTGGAATACCGCCCTGGTTACGTTTATACCAAAGTCGGGTAAACCTATCAACACTTAACACCTGCGTCCAATTTCTCTTACAACCGGCACAGGAAAGCTTATGGAAACCATGGTTCGAGAACGCCTCTCATGGTATCTAGAGTGCACAGGTGCCTTTTCTCACACAATTTGTGGCTTCCGACCACACAAATTGGCCCAAGACGTTTTACTACAACTCCACCGTGAAGTAATACAGCCTGAAACTATGCGCAGCAGCAATAAGGTCATCCTTGCCATGGACTTGAAAGGCGCCTTCGACAATGTGAAACATAGTGCTGTCCTAGCTGATCTAAACACCACAAACTGCGGTGAAAGAACCTTTTCCTACACGCGAGATTTCTTGTCTGATAGGGAGGCTTTTCTTCGCATTGGGGACGGCGAATATGGTCCCTACCTCATGTGCACGAGAAGCACACCACAAGGAGCGGCCAGGGTTTGCATTACGTTGGCCGAAAGAATTAAACACATTACTGAATTGTAATAAATTCTTTATTGAATAATTTACCAGATCAAATTCAGAAAATTTACAGCCTTGTAGCACATGAGTTTAACAAGTTAAAGAACACAAGGTGTTTTGTACGATTCTCATCATTCGTAAACGTCTATGACTATAGTAAACGTTATTCGGAAACGAAGCAAGTTTGCCGCTTTGATGAGCGCCTACAAGCGAGCATTGAGCACTGCTGCGAGTGCAGGGGCATCGAAAAATTCAAACAAAATGATGTTCTTGCCGAATTTTTTTCGATACCCAGGGGCAGACTCACGTCGAGATGACCGCAGCGAAAATTCTCCTGAAGTGAGCAGCGCGTCAGACTCTGATGAATCGGTAAGCGTGTTTTGATGGTCGTCTTTTGAAGATCTCTAGCGTTAATAGTGCTTTCAAAACAGCACTGTGTATTCAGACTATCTGCTCTCTCAAAAAAAAAGCAAAGAAAACTCAACAGGCAGGAGAGGGTGCCTCGATATCAAAATCCCATGATAACAACCATCGTTTTGTGAAGGTTAGCTGTCGAGCCTCAATTATTCAAAACAAAATCGCTAAACATTCATGATACGCAGCGTCCGAGCCACGGGGCCCTTTTACATTCAAGTAAGCATTTTTTTTTCGGTCATGTTATAATATGAATATTCAAATTTAGTTGTAACAGGAACAAGAAGAAATATAGCCGAGCCGTCTTGTATTTTGTTTCTTTCCCCCTCTAGCACTACCGATGGAGATAAATTATTATTATTATTATTATTATTATTATTATTATTATTATTATTAATATTATTATTATTATTATTATTATTATTATTATTATTATTATTATTATTATTATTATACCCAGAGTTGCCTTTGCAGGAATTGAAGTAAAGTATTCCTAGTGTTAAAGCCTTTATTAGTCGGCAACCAGCGATCATACGCTATTTGGCGACAGTCACGGCCAAGCACGGACTCACAGCGCGAGTGGCGTCCTTTTTGGGTAGACGCACTAGAAAGCACTCGAGGGTTCGACTCATTTCAGAGTTTGGAGGCATCGCTACACCAGCAATAATAGCTACCCGAATAATCATAGAATTTCTATATAATAGCTGCAAATGTAAAACTTTGCTTTTGCAAGTTACAGCATAGTGGCACGTGATCAAAACTAGTGAGACCTCAGAGTCTTTTAGTCTAATCATTGTGTGCGCATGCGCACACGCATGTTATTATTCTCTTGCTAACTCGCACAAGAGGGTGTGGATGCATGTCACGAAGAGTAATAGTTTTTGCGTAGCATTCATACACCGCCAGCTTTGTGTTTCTCGAGCCTTCACACCAACTAAAGCCTATTCGCGAAAAAAAATATTTAAGGTACTGATGAGCCACGTAATTTCTCTCCTCACAGACTACGGTTAGTGAAGAAACCGAGACGGGCGAGACGCAAACGACGACAGATTTGTCGAACGCTCCTCCTACGAGAACAGTCGACGGTGTACCAGCAACGCCTGAATCGGCAAATATCAGCGATGCCAGCATGGTGAGAAATTTCACAATTTGCGCATCTTAGCCCACTGCGTCACCTCTTGTTATAGAGCATGCACGAGCGGTGGGACTGAGTGTATATTTGGACTAACTTTAGCGTCAATATTTTGAATTTCGCCAAACGTTAGCAGGACAACAGCAATGTCACGAAAACATGCTTCTATTGAGAGTCTGTAAAAGTTTACTCCTGCATTGCTTTTGCTCGTACTTATAGCGAGAAACGGAGTACCTTACTCACTAAAGTTTCTTGCGCTGTGGTATAATTCACTAAAGCGAATTTAAGCCTATCCTGACATCGAACAAAATGTGAGCGGTGGTAGTCCTTCAGTGAAAAAAAAACTTCCAAATAGCTTTGAAAATGTTAGCCGCATGATTACATTCATCGCGCGTCTGCTGTGGTGGAGCAGTGGTTAAGGTGCTTAGCTGTTGACCCACTGTTCGCGGGTTCGGTTCCAGCTGCGGTGATCGCACTTCGATGGAGGTGACGCGGTAGAGCCCCGTGTACTGTGCGATGTGAATGCACGTTAAAGAACACCAGATGGCCGGAATTTCCGGAGCCCGCTACCACGGCGTCTCTCATGGCAATATCGTGGTTTTGGGACGTCACCCAACAAGACACGATCAGCTGTCATGATCGTCATGAAGGCTAAATAAGCACTCACTTCGTGCAGCCAAACTGTGTTTCTCGATTATTTAGACTGGCTGCGCACGCGTTCTTGGGGTTTGTCACAGAACTAGCGCTAAAAATGGGCGCGCCGCCAAATTCTTGCGATAACGCGCGGGAAAGACGCCCCGAGGTCAAAAGAAAAAAAGAAAACAAACGTCCAAGGCTCCCCGGGCGCGCGCTCTCTCCTCGGAAGCGTGGCTTCGCCGATGAACGTCCTCACCCCACATCGGCGGCCGAGCAAGCACTCGATTTTTCTAGAAGGAAAGGGGCGTGGTCATGCCGAGTTGAGTCATCCGACGCGGAGGGCATTCGAACCGTCTCGCCCTCTCCCCAGCCTCCGCTGCGCATCGCGCCGACGAAGTGACGAGAACTTTCTGGAAAGTCCCGCGGAAGGTATTTAACCGAGCAGCGGAGATGAGAGATCAGGAGAAGACGGAAGCTAGCGCCAGAGCGCGTTGGGTATCCCGCCGTGTAGTCGGCGAAGGTTTTGTCCGTAGGGACAAAGCAGGAGAAGAAGAGGATTTCCACCTGAGGGGTGAAGGCTCGAGCTACAGGCAAGAGCGTTGTCTACCGCTATCGAGCGAAGACGTGTGGCAACCGCTGCGTGTGTGAAGCCGACATGTTTCCGGTGAAGAAGTTTGAAGCTTGGAGAGTGGCCAATTGAAGACGCGAGGTTTCCTGGAAGAGAAACTTCAGTGGCAGCGGAACGACAACAACGCTGGACTTTGAGTGAGTGATTCTCGGAAGAGTATCATCCAGACTTTCGTTCCAAGAACTTTGGACTGAATAGGTTTTCTATCTCTTTAGTCTTTAAGTGTCTTGGTTGTTCAATGCATGCGAATGCATTGTAGTGCGTATCGTTGTCTGTGTCCGTTGTTTCGAGTGTGGCTGATTGTACTGTGTAGTACATTGTTTGATTGGTGACATATTGTCCTCATCTATTGTGTAGTGTGCATTCTTGTGTATGGTTTTCGATCTGCCATTATTGAGAATATAATTGTGTTTTGTTTATCAACTCTCGGCCCTGTCTTGTTCTTTGGGCCACAGCCGGCGTCCGCTGGCGTGCCAAAAAGGACCACTTCTAAATTGTCCACGCTTTCGTGGTGTGGTTCGGGGGGCCGATACTTCGGCCCTTGGAATTAGCCCGGCGATCGCCTCCCTAATTAACGGGACCTGTGTGTGACAAGGTTATTGTTGGTTTCCTAGAAACATTTCGATAGTTCGTGTTCTATGTTTTTCTTAGGATTGTTTGCTATCCTTTGAACGACCACAAGGTGCAGACTTATTCATCAATTAGCATGAAAGATGAGTTCCGACGACAGCACTCTCCGCAGAGAGCGTAAAACGGTTGGCCTTACGGAACAGCCTGTGCGACGTTTTGCGCTACAAGACTGAGCAAACACAGCACGTTAGGTCTTGTGTAGGGAACCCTTCTCAGGATGAGGTCTAAGTTACGTGGAGGCGACAGAATGGTGGGCAACACGGGAAACTTAAGCGGGGATCTCGCGGGTGAAGAAAAAAATTTGACCAATTGACAATGATGTTAAAGACTCGATTATATTTTATCCGATTCTTAAAGAGAAAGGAAGAGAAAAGTGAGCCCCGTAACTGTCTGCATCAGAGTGCGACACCTCAACAGTAGCTCACGAGGGATGGGGGTAAGGAGAGATTAAAAGGTTAATAGATAGAGAGAGGAAGGAGAGAGCGAGGCGCAGGGACAGCGAACTACGGAAGTAAAGAGGAGATAGAAAAGATGGACACGGTTGCAGGAGTCCGAGGACTGGGCACCACTCAGCGAGAGCTCTTGTCGGCGGCAGGAGATGGCGTAGGCGAGCCGGTCGGCCAGAGCTGCGCTGTCGTCAGAAATCGCGTGTGTACAACCGGTCGGCACGAAATCCACAGAACGAGTCGACCCTAGTCACGAGTTGAGTAACTGTATAAGGTACCTCTAAGTTACTCTAGTCACGAGCGCCGACGAGTGCTCCATTAGATTTTATGTTTGTTTCCAGTGTGCCTATTACAAGGCTTCTAACGAACAGGTTACCAGCGAAAATACTATTTTAAGTCATAACTGCCATCTCTGCCTTTGTATAGAAAGTGACACGGGAAGAGGAGAGCGGTTTGGCGTGATGCTGGGTGCCGCATAAAACTGCCGCGTAAAACTACTTTGAAGGCCCCATGTGGCCCCAAGAGGCAGTTTGCACGGGTAAGCCACAATTGGGCGACTCCTGGATTATACCATTGACGAAAGAATCACTCGGGGTTGTCAATGAGATATGTATTCAAATGATTTAAATGCCACTGAACAAATTCAAATGAAAATACTGAATACCAAATTCACGCGCATTGATAACTTTGTGCAATTGGTGGATTTTCATGCGGAAGTCAAGTACCGAGGACGGAGGTCGTCAAGGAACCGGTTATTAGTTCACATATTATCGTTGAATACGGAAACAGACATAGTATGCTTTTTAAAAAAAATATTATAGTACTTGCTAACCTTGGGGTAGTAATGGTCTGTCACATATGTTACAACCCTGCTAGTAAGTGCAGCTAGTAACGGCGAGGGTGGTAACAGTTACTACCTCTGCCGTTACTAACAGTATTGAACTGTTACTTCCCTGGCCATTATTAACCATGCGTAGAAACGTATAAAGATTTGATGAAAAAAGTAGCAACCAAAACTGCCGTGTTCATTTGCCACAATATTTTTATTAATACTGATCAAGTCAATGTCTCATTACTATGAAACTTTGTGTAATATTGCATATTGTCATGAACGCGAAGAATACACACACTTAACCAGTTCACATCGCTACCAAACTAAGCGACTCGCGGAGTATTTATAGGCCCTACTCAGAAGATGCATGTCTGTTACAGGGGAGCACTTTTAATTCAGAACAACGTATGAAAAAATGCAAACTTGGCGCATTAAACTCTCCTACCTGAATTAACGTGTTGTACTACGTCTTCAGACACATGTAATAAGTTGTATTTAAAAATTATCTGACATATCTATTTATTATAAAACTGCTACAAGCAAGCATTGCGTACAATAGCCAAAACAAGGCACCATACTCACTCACGTAGTATGCATTTTAACGGTTCATCATGCTAGTACATTGGAAGTTTAAAATTAACAATTGTTTCCGGAGCCTTATGTGCCAAAACTACGATATTAATATGAGATACGTCACAGTGAGGAACTCGAGAATAATTTTTACCCCCTGGTTAAGTTCGATCTGCTTGTCAAGTTTGTTGTATTTGCCTACTGAAACACGTGTAGCACTTGTTTAAATTTTTTGTTGATTAAGTTGTACTTCTCTATTTTGACAATAGCAGAGTGATGCTTACATATCTCATTTGCGTGATTAAAAAAATATTTTCTTTCTTGATTCATGAATATATTTGATGTCATTTTTCTGCTTTCAGATATGTAGAGACGATTCCCCCCATAATTTAACCGAGCAGGAATTACATACAATATCAGATTACATAGTGAACGACCAGGTAGCAACACGGTAGTAACGGTGCAAAAAAGTTGGTAATGGCTGCAGTTACTATGTATTTCTTTGCTGTTACTGCGTACTGACTAACAAACTGTGTACTAAAGCAGGTGTTACAGGTAGCAAAACGTTACTAATGGTCACCTAGTAACTGTTTTTAAACGTAGTTAGTAAACAGGTTCCAAAGGTTAGTAACGGTCGAAAAAACCACGAAACTTGTAAGCACTGCATTTACTACCTATTTTGCTTGCAGTTGCTACTTTTTTACTAAATTCGTTAAACAGTGTAGATAATGACGAGGTCTTGTTAGCAGATATGACGTCGGGTTGATAATATTCTCCTTTTCTCCACACAGAAAGAATAAAAAAAATGTTCGCCCCTTTTTTGTTAAGTATCTAACCAGGCGCACGAAAACGGCAGGTAACATCACAGTATACGTCAGCAGCTTATGTATTATCATACGTACTGGTCCTCCCTGCAGAGGCCCAACTGCTGTGCGATAGCTCAATCGGTGTAGCGCAAATGGTATATTGTAAGTTACCATGCAACTGTGGTAGTGAAATCAATTAGTATACTTAATTGAAGTGTAAGCTCAAATCAAAACAAGTGTGTTAGAATGCTTGACGTTTCGATCAGCAAAATTAAGAAATATATATTGCTGTTTTCTCGAATATTCCCCGTAGAACTTTTTTGGTAATGGTCGCGAAAACATCAGTTAGGCTGATTTGTTCAGATTTGCTGCATAAAAGTTTTCTCTTTCAGTGAACACCGTAATAAACGTGCACCTACCTAGGGACCCGATGTTTTCTTCATTTACTGATTTCTTTTAATGACGTGTTTAACAGGGTACTTTGAGTTAGCATTTTTTTACATGCGCATTTGCTATTAAGACGTGAATTTTTAACGGCACTAGAAGACCACATGGCCCATGCAGCACACTGTTTTGTGTAGAAATTCCTTGTTGTTATTTCATTTCGGGATTCGTCAGTGGTCAAAATGATGAATTTTTGACATTACCAACGGTTTCAACTGGCTGTGGGCGGTTCACAGCAATGTCCCTATACGATAAAGCAGCACAGGTCATTAAGAAATAACTAAGCACATGCCACGGTGGTCTAGTAGTTATGGAGCTGGACTGCTGGTCGGTAGGTCACGGGATCGAATCCCGACTGCAGTGGCTACATTTTCAATAGAGACGTAACTTCTTAAGGATCATGTACTTATATTTAGGTGCACGTTGAAGTACGCCAGGTAGACGAAATTTTCGGAGTCATACACTGCAGCGTCTATCTTAATGTTATAGTGGTTTTACGACGTTAAAGGCCAACCAACTCCGGCGATTTTTCGAGGTCAATTGATCTCAATAAAATTCGCTGAGTACGTTCCTTTGTGCATTTTTGTCATTTATGTCAAATTACAGTTTTGAGAGATGCACCGATTGTTTGCAAACGAATTTCAAAGATCGCCTCGAAAAGCTCACCTCGCTTGCCAGAATTATTAGCAACACTGTCTTTGTGACGTCATGTTTGGCCTGTCAACAGAAGTTACGCAGCCGAATCCGATAGAATCGCTACTTTGGCCACAACAGCGTTTATTGTGCGCCCACGAAGCAACGGTGGTGTTTGGCACTGGTATAGCACAGGAAAGCTTACTTCCTTCCTTTGTGCTTTTCGGCCGGCGCTTCGCTAGTCTGGCTTTCACAGTTTTCATACTCCGCGCCGGCGGGACTCCGGTTCTTACCAAATAGTACGTGATAAGCAGACAAGTCGCCCGATTTGGTTTCAGTTTTGGTATTGCACTTTCTTGCTTATAAAAATTATTTCCAAATTTTTTGAGAATTTCAGCCATTGGGCTCATGACAAGAGTGTCTCGGGAACATAACGCCATCACCTTGACATGGTCGAAAAATCGCCGCAGTTCGCCTTTAAACGCCATCAGATATCATTGTTACAAAATAACCGCCCAGACAACTTTTTATTATATGCATTCCGTGAACTGTGGATTCACCGTTCATCTTGCTTTCAAAATGCGAATATTGAATTGAATTGCGTTTGTTTGCAGCAAGGTGGCGAAGAATGACCAGGCTAAAATGCTGCACTGTACCACTTGAGGGGAACCTGGCCGCTTCATGCACTGAGCAAAATAATCTTTGATTTATGATTCCTTGTTTTTTCTCTGGAGTACTTTTCATAGGATTCGAAAATTGCCCAATTCAAACGCCTATCTTTCGTTGTTGTTTTTTTTGTTTTGTACTTAAGCGTTTTGTATATTATTAGTGATGTATATATCTTGTAAGTTGCGTGATTAGTGGTGTCCTGGTACTTTACTTTTTGAACCAGGTAACAGAAATGGAAGCAAACGAGACATCTGCTACGTGGGAACCAAGTTCGCAAAGCTCGACAGAGACACACGCGCACAAAAGAGAGGTGACAGTCATGTCTCCGAAACTATCAAGTGTCACCCAATCGAGCAAGGTACGAAACGCCGAAATGTCTTTCACGATTTTCGACCACAACCGCATTTACTCATTGTTTTTGTTCAGTTGAATATTTATAGCTTCATTATAAGTTCCCTACTCCCAGCAATACTGTCACGTGGTCGGGACGTTGAATAAGGCGAGCGTTGGCGTGTTACAGGCGAAAGTTTTTATTGCGACGAATCTTGACTCGGGAAATGAAAACTGAAGCTACAGCAACACGCACTGTACACTGATAGCGGCGAACAAAGCGCCAGCCATCAATAAAACTGATTTGCGGAGAGGCGCGTCTGCGGTACTGGCGGCATCGAAGGTTCGTGCGCTATCACTGGTAGCGGTTGCCAGAGCTTCCGAGTAAGCTCGACTATTCGCATTTTAAAACAATATCAGAAAACTGCGAAGCCTCCCGAACATCGAGACGCCATCTACCCTGATGGTTGCTAACATCTTTGATGGATGAAAAATGTGAAGCTAGAAACGGGGGGCGTGGCAATACTTCGAACCCGCGTACGTCAAACACGCATACAATACTATCAATACTGAGTGCGTAACAAGAAGTTGTAGAATTCTATCGAATATATATATTTACTATGTAAGATATTTGTGTATTCGATGTCTTTTACATAGAACTCTGTTTGCTCTCGTCAAACCAAATATATCCGGGTTTGGCTATATTTATTATTATTCTTGTGTTATGGCAATGGTTATGGCAATCTACCTTTCACATATGAGCCAACATCCGGAATGTATACAATTCTGCGATGAAATGTTGTACTGCAATATCGCTATACCTCTCTTACTATTCTCGTGAGATTTGCTATCTTTCATTGTTACTTTCATAGATGCGGAGCAGCTTATGGAGAAGATCAGTCAGGTGTGCGTAACCACCCTTATTGCGCACGCGCAACAGCTGGCCCAGGCACTAAGAATGCGCTCGTGCACTAGCGTGGTCCGGCCTGTGTAAAGGGCTGGGTATGAGATGTGGCCTTCTCTTAACACTCGCTCAGCAATCACGTGATAACGTCAAAGAACGAGTTTCTGCCGACGCGCGATGTGCCCACGTGCTCCTGGTGGCGTGCTCCAACATTTGTTCGGGACGAGCAACGGCAACAGAAACTAGAGTGAATTCACGGTCTGCTCCACTTGCAAGGACGCGTTAACATCGAACAAGGTGGCTGCATTGAGCGGGACTTAAGTCGACCCATGCGCTGCTTCGCATGACACTTATGGTTTCCCTTTAGTTGGAGATGGCGTAATTTTTAGAAGACGCCGCCATATGCCAGTAGAAGCAACCATACTGTCTTAAGAAACTTCGAGCGCAAACTAAGATAGCGGCAACAGTTAGGGACGGACACCAGCACTATCCAGTGATAGGTTTATTAAACGATATCACACTTATACACGTTTATATAGAAAGAAATGCAGATACACACACAACAGATAGAAACATCTGAAAGAAATAATAATAGAAAAAATGAAAAGCGAAATAAAAAGGAACCAAGAAGAGCACCCGGACCCTGTGTTCCTTCAGCCTTAGCACAACTTGTGCAAATCTGTCTAATTATTTTTTCATAATTTATTACACGAAAGTCACAAAGTATGGATAACTGATATAGAGCTCCATAATGCGGGTGATAATCGTAGCGATCACTTATCCCGTCGGTAGCTAAAATTTCGGTGAGTAAAGTCATTTCAATCGGAATCGATTTTATACTGGCTTTTTATTATTCCTTTCAATTGACTCTGTGTTCGTAAACAAAAGCCCTAACGTTTTTACGCATGCCTTTATGCCTGTCACTTTCATATTGTCGTTTTAAAGTTCACGTTTTTTTTTCGCTGCAGCAAACAAAGCCTTGGCCAAAGATCATCATAAAAGTCGACGTGGTATTCCCAACAAAGAAGCCCACCTCTACTTCTGTTCACATCAGCACCAACGTGGTAAACGCTGTGTTCTCTTCTTATATATTTAGGTGAAAAGTGATTAGGTGCTTGGTATCTACGTGTTCATACAATCTGACGGCAAGGGTGTCTTTTTGTGTTTTTTAGTACTGCCTGTCTGCTACTGCGCAGCCAGGAGGGCACACATCAGGAACCGTGCCTGTGCTTCCCCCCCTCTCGGAAAGTTAGTTTTTTCTGCCATTGCAAACATAACACAAAATGCCACTCCTAGACACTTCTGTTCCCGGCCTTCACTTGGGATCAAACGCGTGCCAATTCGCACTCTCGAAACAAATTTCTGCTGCCTACGACACTGCCTGTCTTTTTAACTATTCCTACGGCCCCGCGGCGGTGGTCTGGTGGCTAAGGTACTCGGCTGCTGACCCGCAGATCACGGGATCGGATCCTGACCGTGGCGGTCACATTTTTGACGGTGAAGAAATGCTTGAGGCCCTTGTGCTTAAATGTAGGCGCCCGTTAAAGACCCCGGGGGCGTGGAAATTGCCGGAGCCATTCACTACGGTGTCTTTCATAATCATTTGGTGGTTCCAGGACCACGAACTCTAACAATCATTGTTAATGTGGAAACCCTAACGCGTGAGTCGAGCACACAGCGTTAACTGGACAACACGGCAAGCGGAGAGGCAGCCAGCATTTTTTTTCTGTGCGGTAGAAGGCAGGGTTTCAACAATGCTTTGTGTATGACCGTGTGTGCGTTTGTTGCCTCGTTCGATCATTTTTAGTTGGGATGTGATCTGGTTTCACCCCAAAAGTTATAACCGCTAGGCACAGGCCACGCAACATTGTATGAGAACAAACTTTTTTTTGTTTGAACAGATCGGTCCTGACTACTTATGTAAACTTGAAAGTGCCACGCGTACGAGGACGCAAAGCGCACCTGTTCTGTTAAGTGCCCACTGGGTACTCAACTGCTTTGCGCAAGGTGTTTTTGACTGTTTGGGAAGCTTCGCGATTGCTGCAAATAGTACCGTAATTATCACGTGCAGAACGTGACTATTCAAAGTTATTCAAAACCTTACAGGAGCACCAAACAATAACGCCTGAACATACGATCATTGATTTATATTAGAGAGCACGTTCCACCAAATATCAGATTACCGGTGCTCTACATCTGTGATCGCTGCATCTGTGATTTCAGTTGAAATGCAGCGTTATTTTTGGCGGTTTCTTGTCCTTGCACGTCTCGCGTGGTCTTACCATCGACATTGCGACAAATGGTGGTGGTGATAATAAAGCAAGTGGTCCAGCTGAGATACAAGCACTCACATAAACAAAGAGTTCATTCTTTCTCTCGCCAGACTTCTTCAGCTGCGATGACTGGGCTAAAGAGCTCGAGTTCTAGCCACATTGACACCTCAGAGCCTCCATCCGTCAAAGCGATCGCCAAACAATGGTCATCGTCGTCAGTAGAACCCTATTCCATTCCCAAAACAAATCCGCTAAGAAGCAATTTTCTCCACAAAAATGCCCGAGAATTCCGCGTTTCTCTACTTGCTGGTCATAATCTGCAACAGAGCTTGGATATTAGGCGACGCATTGGGGTTGTTTGGATATATCGCATTTTGTATATTGGCCAGTTATTTTTTATTCAATTTATTTGTGAGCCCCACCACGGTAATCTAGTAGCTAAGATACTCGGCTGCTGACCCGCAATTCACGGGATCGAATCCCTGCGGCGGCAGCTGCATTTTCGATGAAGGCGAAATTTTGTAGGCCCGTGTGCTTAGATTTGGGTACACGTTAAAGAACCCCAGGTGGTCGAAATTTCCGGAGCCCTCCACTATGGCGTCCCTTATAATCATATGGTAATATTAAGAAGTTAAACCCCACATATCAATCAAATCAATCACTTCGTTTGTCAGGCTAAATATGACGCCAATGTAAAACGCTACAAATTTATTCCCCGGCGTGTGTGTGTGTGTGTGTGTGCGTGTGTGTGTGTGTGTGTGTGTGTGTGTGTGTGTGTGCGTGTGTGTGCGTGTGCGTGTGCGTGCGTGTGTGCGTGTGTGTGAGAGAGAGAGAGAGAGAGAGAGAGAGAGAGAGAGAGAGAGAGAGAGAGACGTGTAGAGGTATCGTCCATCTATCTTGCTTTCACCTGCAATGGCAGATGTGCAATGAACTTCTCCATGAGGTCTTAAGAAATCTTTCGATGACGGAATCACCGTTGGCTTAAAGAGCCAATCTTGAAAGCGGACTGATGCTGGTGATGTTGTGTAATAGTGGACACATCAATACCTAACCCACCTAACCCACTTTCCAAAGCAAAGTTGGGCAGACGTTTTTCTTCTACCAGGTGTCTTCGGCTAAGGTCACTCAAAGGACGGCCTCATATCACACTACAGTGAGAACTTCAAGGTCACCGCCAATTGAGTCAAGTGGAAAAGAAACGCTGCCATCCGGTGAACCATCTCACGTAAGTGCCTTCGGTAAGATTACATATCATTCACGGAAACAACTTAAGTTATCCTGAAACTTCTGGTAACCTTAATTTGCATTTTCTTCATTAGTGAAACAGTTTACTATTGAGCAACGTGACTCACGCAGCTCTATTCTAGTGTTCACACGATGAAAAGTGCGATTAGGTAGGTTTAAAATAGGGTGTCTGGTGCTTTGGACACTCCTCCTACTCTAAGTCACTCTAGTATTGGCCGAGAGCTGTCACTTCTGTGGTTGCCGTCACGTTTGACTGACGCTAATCTTTCGGTGGTAGGCTTCGGAACTCCTGCTAAATTTGAGAAATAGTGTCCCCTACTAAAAACTAGGCCCTGAATGGCTGTCCCACATACTCAGTGGCCTCGACGCTATTTCTTTGGTGCCCCGAAACTATTGGGACCCGTATTCGACAACTTCCTATTCCCAACTACGCGGCACGTTGTGATGTAACAGTTCTGGCAGATAACGCAGCGTCGTAATCCATACGAGAGGAAAGCTTCCCCCTTTAAGCAATTTTGCCCAAAATTTAAAGCAGCTTTGAAGTTTACTTTGCGTCACTAAGGGTATTGCGGAGAACACAGTTTCAAGTTATTTTTTATGTGTGTGTGTGTGACTACGCTAAATGCGTTTTGTCAGGGCAAACAGGCCCCGTGACGATGCATATATGCTTGATGTGGCTCTTATTGCGACAGAAATTATGTGAACACTCTCGATTGGATTTCACCGCCGTTGTCAGCGGTGGCGTTGATGTCATGCACCGTATATGTATGCGTATCGATATATGTAACGCAAAAAAAAACAGAAAAAAGACTCTGGTACGCGAAATCACAGGTGGGACTTCCATGTCGTGAATGCGAGGCGTTAATTACTGAGCCACTGAAGGGTACCTCCTTCAACGTTCAAACGACAAGCTATTTATATCTACCACTTACCGCTGTTGGCTGGCATGTCGGGGGGAGGGGGGGGGGTCTATCGTGTTTTCAGCAAGCAGCAAGATGGCGCAGTGAGCGCGCGGCAGCTCTCATCTCTCACGCGTACTTTGGCCCACGTAGAGAATAAGGGGGTTGTACGCTCGATCGCGTGACCTTATCTTGCAGTAGAAAGGATCGTACGTCTTGGCTAGCCTTTGAGTTTCGCAGGAATGACTCTGTAGTTACCGGGCGCACAAAAATCACTGCAATCGTTGCACAGCCTCCATTTGCGAAAAGGGCGCGCTTTTCAGACACAGCGAAGTAACAACTGTGACGCTTATTCGCGTTCAGCTGTATCTGTGAGTATGTTTCGTGCGTCATTTGTGCGTGAGAAACGTGGGGCACGTTTCGATCTGATTGTCATTCTGCGTGTGACCGTCCAATTTGTTGCTATCAAGTTCATTGCTTCGCCTTTGCGGTAAAGCTGTCACTTTTTTATACAAGTCTGTATTAGCGTATAAATAAAGGAGATATACAGTACAGTCCTTTCTTACATGACACAGCAGATTATTCTTAGGCACAGGAAAAAAAGTTTTCAATGTCTATTTCTAAGAATTCAGGCTCACCCTACGTGCAGTGGAAATCTACGTAATGGGACAAGCACTGCGAGGCCGATGAATGTGTTTGGGCAAACTGTGTAGTTGTGCGCCATTCATCGGCTTAAGAGGCATGCCAGCTACATTCTAATGCTTAAAGGTGGCTCATAGTCCGACGTAACGTTGAGGCTCACGTTCGATCACAGTTATGAAAAATCATAACTGTGATCACACGTACCTGGAAATCGACGTTATGTGAAGATGCGGAGGAAAGGTGACCGTGTTGCAATTTGTTTATTGAGCAATACGTCATCAAATGACGCTAAACATGTGTACAACTGTTGCAAGCACAGACATATGCCGAAGAGTTGCAGATGTTTATATAACCAGTTGTTTTCACTTGCGCAACGATGCCAACTGGAACATACGTATTAGCAACACCAGATGCTGAAATGAAGCGCTGATGCTCGCGAGGGTGCTGGCCCTGGACACTGCTACATAAATCTACTTCACCGCATGGAAACTAACCACAATCGACGTTAACACGACGTGACGGCCGTATCAGAGGAGTACATATGTGGTGTTTACAAAGTTGGGTAGGCAGCACTGCAACCACTATTGACGTTTCACGAAGATCGGCGTCTATTTGAAAAGTAGTTCCGAGACCTGGCGTAGCTCTGTGGTACGATGCTTCATTGCCACGCAGAATGTTTGGGTTCAATTCCAGCTGGGACATTGTCATTTATTCTTTGCATTTTTCGGGTCAATGCTGCCAATGTCGGGTACTTCCTAATGCTCGTGCGTTAAAATCACATATGTGTGTTCTCGTCGTTGCTGGGTAGATACCAAGTGTCACTCACCTATCGCACATACCCGCATACCAGCGGCACATACCCACCAGTGGGTATGTGCCACTGTCTGGCGGGAAGTGTTTGACGGCGTATCCGATAGGATTGTGACATTTCATGTCTTGACCAGCGCGTCATATTCATCAAACCATCTTACCCAGCCATGCTAATTTTGGTTCACGCCATGTTAAGCAGGTGTGCCCGAGAGCACCCAAACGTAAGTGGATAGATAGATAGATAGATAGATAGATAGATAGATAGATAGATAGATAGATAGATAGATAGATAGATACGCTCAAAGTCACCGAAGTTCGCTAAGAAGTGCTTCGCATTTAATACTACCGAGAAGTGGACGTTGCATTCTGCTGTTTTGCGTACCACAAGCTGCCCCCGATAGGGGGTGGTGGTAAATATATACGAGTAGCTTTGCACGGACATTAACTGAAGTTTGTCTTGGTTCATGCAGCGCGCTCAAGAAGACGACTCCGTCGTCATCGTCGCGTATGCGCTGCATCAACGAAGATGAACGCATACCAACGCGCTCCAACTTCCATTTTAATTATGTTCGCCAGTCCTTACACCACTACTTGTACCAGTGTACTGGACTGTACACTGAAAATGGTGCTTTAATTCACAAGTTTTCTTGCTTTCTTTATTGACCACAATGACAGCCACCTACACTATAGAAGTCTTTATCGGATACACAAATGTACGCATGTTAAAAGGCACACTGGCGAATGTTAAAGCAGAGATTGGTGAAGAAATAAAACTCCCTCGAAAGAAAGGAAGGTTTCCGAGTTAATTTAACCTCACAGGATTTTATTAGTACAAATGTGACAATCATCGGCTATGTTACTAGCTCTCCTTTTACCAACTCTATAGCACGAGTGGGTTACGCCTAATTAAAAACTGGCCTTTTTCAAGGACATACTGCAATGTGGCAGAAAGCTCCTCCTTTCGATGTTTCCGTATATGCTTAAAACATCGGTTCGGTAATTTCGCTAATGGTGCTATCAATTTTAACAGGCATCCATCTTGCCGGAAACTTTTGTACACAACTGGTTTCCGCTTCACATGTGTATCTGGTGTATGTAAAAGCTTTAGCTTATGGTATATGAAATGCGTGACAATGTTTTTGTGACGTAAACAAACAGCGATCATCTTTTGCTTTTACCAGGCTTCTTCAGTTCAGGAAACCGTACAAATCACCTCAAATTATAGCAATACAAAGATGTCACGATCAACAATCACTGAAATGAGCTTCGAACAAAGAGTGGTCACCAGAAAAACTGCTACTGATACTGACGTCACCTCGGTAAGAAGGCATTTCTTTGTTGTCACATAGCAAAAAACTCGCTCTTCTTTTATTATTAAGCAGTGTTTTAGATGGGTAAGAACCATAGGTTGGCAGCATCACTTATGAGTCGACTCTCTTAGACTCACTGAGGCTCACATTGAGCCTTGAGTCGGAGTCTGAGCGAGTCCAGGCGAGCAATATTTTGGTGAGTTTGAGTCCCAGTGGGTCCTATTGATCAAACATTTAGTGCATTAGTTTTAGGGTTATGGTATGTTTTATGAGTGAATCTGAGTGAACTACATACTTTTTTCGAACCTTTGGTCAAAACCACGTTTTTATAAGTTGAATTTTCATTATAATCGACAGTTTAGGGGGGCGTGAAACAATGACGCCTAATATATCACCTCACTGTCATCAAACTTCGCGAATGGGTAAGGAATGCTTCTGCATCTTGAGGTTATATTATTACAATATGCTATCGTTTTCCGCCGTTTGCAAAGAACCTGTCAGCCCTAAACTTTGTTAGAATATGTCTCTTGGGACGTAACAGTACACAGAGATAATATACCGGACTTGGAGAAGGGTATGTAGCCTGAATTCCTGCTTCGAATTTCATCAGACGCATTCAACAAAGACGGCCGGACAGACAACTTCGCATCACGGTGTGGTAAATACGTCGCAGTCACATGGCGCTACAGTGAGCTCGCATAGAATCACAGCATCTGCAGGATCGTCAAGTGCAAGTGACGTTATCCCGGTAAGATGCTACTTATAGTTCGTTCACATATATTTGTCAAATTACTTTTTGCTCAAACGTTCATCGCATTTTTTTTTGGGTGCGCGGCCGCAAGAGTCTCTTAACATCTATTCGCTCTCAGATTCAAAGCAAGCCTAAGCTTAAAAATATAATTTGTATGAGTGAAGTAGTTCAGCATGCTAAAGATATTACAGGGTCACTTATTGCTAGTATACAGCTTTTCACGGGATGCAAAAAAAAGCCGCCATGATGGGCCTCGTGCGGGAGTGCAAAGGCTAGTAGCCTAGCTTCCACAGTGGATATTCGAGGTGTCACGCCAATTTGCGAAGCCCAGGAGGGACTATTCTGGCGCACAGAGAGTCGTTCCTGAAAAGGTCTATAGCCACCTGGGCCGGTGACACGCTCGAAGTGTTTTAAGTTCTCACTACAGCAGTCGCTGCCACTCTTTGAGCCGTGTCACAACTTTGAAGCTAGGAACCTCAAGTACAACTGTGAGCTACTTTTCTACACGTAAAAGTAAATCACGGTGCCTTATTTACTCTGCGCCGGCTTACTACGCATACCTCGTAATTCGGTGTGGTCTATTTCCACGTTTATTTCACTCTAATTAACGGACAGTAGTTGAGAAACGCCGAAGTATTACTGCTACAAATGAATGCATTTCCTGCACTTACTATAACATTACCTTTGAGTAACCCTGTATCAATACCTCTATCAACGCTTGCATTGATAAATTGATATAAATATTGTCTATCTCTCATGGCGGCTGCAATGTAGACGTCTGGTGGAGCGATTGCCGTTTCTAGGTTATACACGTTCCTCCAGAACAGTAGAAAACGCTCATTCCTCGTTCCTTCCAAATATTGGAGCCCCGCTGCGCTGGTCCGGTAGCTAAAGTACTCGACTGCTGGCCCGAAGGTCGCGGGATCGAATCCCGGCTGTGGCGGCTGCATTTTCTAAGGAGGCGAGAATGCTGTTAACCCGTGTGCTCAGATTTGGGTGCACGTTAAAGATCCCCAGGTGGTCGAAATTTCTGGAGCCCTCAAATACGGCGTCTCTAATATGCATATGGTGGGTTTGTGACAGTGAATCGCACATATAAATCAGTCAATCAATCAATCCATCATGAATTCTCGTAACTAGCTCCTTTATTACATTCCAAATTTTTAAAGTTACATTTCGAAAATTTTAATGTTTCGTTACATTTTCCTTACATTGGACTTTTCGATCGAAACAAAGTGTTCAGTAATGCTGAGGCAAAACAATGCGAGTATTCTTGGAGCTCACATCTAGCTACAAAGATACGAATTTGACAACGCCGGCAGCAGAATACACATAGTCTGAAGAAATATATATAAACGCTCCTGGACGAATTTTTAACCAGGCACCAGCCACATCGCGGAGATGTCTAACTGCAACTTTTGTGCTCGCCTATTTTGAGTACAACACGTATGGAGCGCTTCTTTTCACCTTGTTTTCCACACGTGCAACAATATAAGATGTAACAAGGTATGCAGCGCATAAGCAATTACTTAGAACTTTGAGTTACCAAAGTCACCTATGCAGAGTCCTCAACCGCGTGAATTTCTTGAGTTACCGTAAGCTTAGCCTATAGTTTTACGAGCCACTGGACTGGATGCAAGTCTTGAGATTTGCTTCAATGTAACACAACTTTAATCTCATCTCCCTACCTTACCACCGCCATTTATTACTCTTTTGCTCACCCGCTGCTTTTCTCCGGTGGGGAGTAGCAGGCCAGAGAAAGCTGTAGCTAAAGGGCCATCTTATCTCCCTTTCTGCAAAAAAATCTCTCTCTCTCTCTTTCTCTTGACAATCACCTGCAATTTTTTTCATACTTTTTGTAAGCTAGTATTTTTGCCCACCTCGACGCTGCACTCAGTTTTGTATCAGCGTCAGTGCTTTGACACGTTCACGCAAATAATTGCTATGTAAGTTTTTGCTAAAGCGACCACTGATGCGTTGTACGATGCGCCCCAATGATAAATACATCTGAGATATGTGGTACAGCAAATCTGTCTTGCCTGAAAGAACTTGTCTTTTCCTTTTGTTTTTGATACGTGACGCCTATTGAATGTACAACATTGTGTCATCGCCGTGATACAGGAGATGAAGTCTACCGGTACGAACAGGGCGAAAGCGGCCTACCCCGTTGATACGTCCGATGAAATTACAACCACTCCTTACAACGTCTCCTGGCCGACCGAGACTTACAATGTCACGATTGCTGATCGGGTAAATATTTGTGTTTCTCTGTCTCGTAACAGATAGTTGTGGCATAACAAATGGCTAGGGATGTTTTAAAAATATCACATTGGGTATAGAAACGTGTATTGTACTTTCGATGCTATGGCACTATAGCTGAACTTTGCCCACGTAGTACATGCCTTTATTAAGCAATATCACGCCGGGAAGCTGGACGTGGGCGCAAAGCACAACGAGAAGGCAGATACAGAGGCGCACGCACGAACTATAGCCGCGGATCTCCGTCAACACATTTCTCGAAGCCTCAACAGTCAAATGCCAAAGAGGAAGAGTACTTCATCACAACCTACGGCGGTCGACGTTCTACAGTGGTACAGAACGAGCAAAAGCATCTACCCACCACCTCACTGATACCTACAACGCAGCGTAGCAACCACACTACGGCAGTTGCAAGTACAAGCCATATGAACTCCCATTTGGGTAAAGTATGTCTGCCCGAAGCTATACACCACAAATATATATGCCAACACTGCAAGAAGGCACGAGCGGACCATAGACGCCTTCTATGGCACTGTGCGCCATCGCCGAGTAACCAGGAAGCAATTCCAACTGTCGTCAACAGCAAGACCATCCGCCGAGAGCCAGGCAACCAATGAGACGTGGTCCAGGACAGGCTTAGCATTCTGTAACGCCAGCGGCCAAAAGTGGCACCCCCACAGGTTTGACGCGAGTAGGTTGCTGCTCCGGACATCCGAGCACGCTGGAGTCTGCCTTTAATTTCCCTACGCCTTCCCCCCTTTATGCTGAATCGTCAATGAAGTTGTTTCTCTCACTCCCGACCCGTAAGGCAGTTTGCATAATCTAAAATATCGCAAGAAAGTGGTAGTTGTGACATGAAATCATTCATTCGTTCATTTATTCATTCATTGATTCATTCATTCATTCGTTCATTCATTCATTCATGAAAGTGTCCATGACCTCAGTCAGTTTTTCTCTTATTTTTGTGACTGAGATGTCTGGCTTAACAACCACACAATTTTTTTTCTCGTGACCAATGGCTAAGTCTGTTCTGTGCCCATAGAACCAAGTGTTTATAAATCTATACATCATCCGTCATTTCCTTATTTTTCTTAGAGAACCAAGTATTCATCAATGATCATAATAACAGTCATCACTGCTTGACTTCTAAAAAGTAAAGAACTGCCTGCGCTAGCTTACACAATATCCCCAGTCCCTGCTTTACATTCCTATTTATTTTGCTTTGTTAAACGTTGACTTTAGTGTCTCGGTTATCAAGACGCATAGCCATTTAACAAAGAAAACCAATCAGTGCCTGCCATTTGAAGTTTGGCAGTTTGTCTGGAGGTTGTGCCATCACAATCGGAAATTTGCACTGTCAAACCTCCATACTACGCATTGCTTTTCTGACCAATATGGTTGTGCGGCAGTTGTGTAATGTTGCAGCTCAGTGCAACCTTTCGCTTTTATCTCCTATCTTTATATACACTTTATCTTCATATATAAACAGAAAAACATGTGAATCGTACGCGTCGCAACGAGTGCCGGGTAATCAATGTTTAGAAATGCCCTGCTTTCTTGTCATGTAATGTATTAATAATCAGGCTAGCCTACGTGGTTGAACATATAATCACGGGGTGTCCTTTCACTATCTTGTCGTTTATCGAAGTGGCATGGTTTATCGATGTGGCGTTTTTTAACGAGACATCAGTTTGTTGTTCATTGAATCTTCCTTCGAATTTGGTCATGTAAAATATCCCATTCTTCCTACATGTACTCACGCACACTTTCCGAGATGTCTCATATACTTGTACATTTCCACTGTGTGGACAGATGGAAGCCGGTCACGTGCTACAAGTATTACACGTTTGCCACAGCTACCGATGCGCTAATTTAAAGGGGCCCTGCAACACTATTCGAGCATGGTCAGAAAACACTACCGATCGGTAGTAGTGGTTCCCGACAACACACGAGCCAAAAAATATAGCGCAAAACGCGGCCTAGAATTCACAATAAGTTATCAAAGTCAGCTAAAAAATGCTTTGTCTTCTCTCGATAAATCACGGAACAAGCCCAAAAATAACTCGTAGTAAGCCCATCTATCAGCCATTGGCTGATTTGAACTTGGCGCACTCAGTCGTTACAGAGATCACCGCGAAAGGCCGCTACCTTTCCACGCGTGCACGCGCGATCACACTGAACAACCGGCGCCTTCGATAAAAAAAAAAGGAAGTGCTCATGCTCGGGAGGCACGTGTGTTTTTTGTTTGCCCCTCTAATCGCGCCCTTTTTAGCCTCCAGTGCTTTCGTCGGGAAGAGAGAAGAGAGAATGCGATAGCAGCATGTGACGAATCTTTGTAACTCCGCTCGTACTGGACAGATTTTTGAAGTTTTCGCGGTGATGATTTTTTGGGCAACACGCTTTTGCAGTCAAGTAATTTCATGGTTACTTAAAAAAGTGTTTCAGGGCCCCTTTAAGTTTGACGTGTGTCGGTTGAGAAATAGGACTATTACACCAGATGCCCTGATGGCCTGGTAATTACAGTGCTCCACTGCCAAACCGAAAGTCGCGTACTTTAAAACCCCGCCCGGTGTAGATTCCGTTCTCATCATGGCAAAATGCTAGGGGCACGTGTACTTATATTCAAATACATGTACACGTTACAGAAAAGCAGGAGGTCGAAGTTTCCGGAGCACCCCTCTACGGCGTCTCTCATTGCATATCTCAATTTTGCGACGTAAAACCGCAATGGATATTACTACAACATTAGTGCGCTGTATTATATTTTAATAAGATTATTCCCCTGCGGTAACAAATAAATTACTGCAAAATAAATTGGTATCACATTGAAATCATGTGAAATTTCACATGATTTTTGTGTTATATTGCATGCTCATTTTCAGTTTCTGTAATATGTATAACGTTTTGTGGGCTTATTGCTATTTCATAGCAACAACTTCTCATTCAGTTATTACCAACTCTATTTCGAATTTGTTTCGTTTACTTTATCCAACTTCTTATAGACTGCGACTTGGACCAAAAGTGACGAAGAAAAGCATTCCAGTAAGTTATGACTTTGATCTGCTGTAGGTCTTATTATTCATTGTCAACATTTTTCTCTTGCATTGTTTATGTCTAGGTGGGCACAGAAACACGCTGATACTGTTGTCCAGGGTTCGCTTTCTTGTCTAAGATGCCGTATTGCGGCACTAAGGAGTAACGCAAACGCTCTGTGAATCAATGCGCAGTACCTGAACGATAAAGCAGTTACTCGAACCTAATTGGTGTTTCGTGAACTATAGGTAGCATTTTATGTAACGTGAAGGGGCTTGGAAAGCAAGACAAAAAATTCAGTTCCGTATAAAATAAGGTGTAGCTTCGATAGTGTCAGCACTGCAGTCGACAACCAAACTAAGCTATGGTCCTAGCTTCGTCAGTCGTAGGAAGGGTTGTAAGCACTCGTTTACTCGGCAATACGTCTGTGAATTAACGCACGGAAAAAAAGCAAAATTAGAGGGGTGTCAACACGGGTTTGCTGTTTCACTGAAAGCGACGGTGAAAATAGCAATAAATGACAGGCAGGTGGCGACACCGCGATGAAATCTCTGCACCAGTTAGTCGCAACGTGATTTGTACTGGTGGTGTGTACTTATGTTTATTTAAATACATATGAGAAATAATATCATACAAGACACCATATTCTTTTCTAATTAAAAATAGCTGGGTAAGTTTAGACAACGTTTGCGCTTCAACAAACAACATTCGAGGGCTACCGGTACCACGGTACCTACGTCAGCCTCATTCTCGATGCTGTTCTTCCTGTAGATTTTTGTAATAAGGAAACTTCGACTTCTATTCCTCTCACTCGTGATAACTTCGCTTGCACAAAATTTTTGAAAGCAGCAGTTTGGAACGAACATATTGTCTTCAATGTTCTGGTGTTGCAACAAGTGGGCGCTGCCTGGCACATTAAAACGGCTCTTCACTAAAGACGTATCATGAGGCTGGTGAAAAAACTTTCTCTAACCTGTATTTTATTTTCTTCTTACTTTTTTTCGTCAGGCACTCGTCAACACGAAGATATAGTGTGGAACACCACGTTCTGCGCAACGGAAGGCAAGCGCAGAAAATGAGACGCTTTATATTTTCCTCGCTGTGTAAAAAACTGTTTGCGCCGTTACACAATAACACAACGGTACCTCTAATTATGTAAAATAAAAGATCGAATGAAATATTTCTGCAGGGAATTCCACAGCTAGCCTCGCGTCATTCACACACTTCAAAACATTTGCCATATTAATTCGTTGATTCCCGGTATTTGAATGGAGCAATTGGCTTCGATCATAAACTCTGTTCTCTACAAATATAAACACACTCTTTAGAGAAGACAATGAAATCGTTCTGATCAAGTCTTACCGATTCACAAGGCTAGAGGCTTTGATAACTCAACCACTTTACATCCCTAGATGTTTTAATGAACACACTTGGAGAATCAATCGATAACGACTACAAACGTGAAGCCATGGCACATGGCTACAAAAACCAATTTCTAATATTTCTCCTACATTCGTGTTCCTTGTTGCTAAAGCAGTATCCCGTCTTGCTGATATAGACTTGGCCGCAGCTACAATTCTATCTTGTTGATTATGATTGAGTACCCCTGTTATGCGTGGTCCGTGCAATACCTCCATGCGTCGCTGGTTCATTGGCGATAGCATGGATTGATAAAGGCACGTTGAAGAAAAAAAACTGTTCATTTCTGTTTCCCAATATTGAACTGTATACCAGCTTTAAAATGCTGGCCATGACGGAATTCTTGCCTGTTTAAAGGCACTGATTTCAACCGAATTTCATTTACGTTATTTATTTATTTATTTCAAATACTGCAGCCCAATGCAGGGCTATTGCAGGAGTGGGGTACATACAGTAGGAAAGAATATAAGTTACATCAAAACAAGTTCTTCATCAGAACAGATCACAACAGTTATCGCCACATTCTAAGCACAAGCGGGTACATTATTGTGCTGCAAAGGATATGCAAAAATATACAAGTCTCAAGCTCTTTAAATTCATACGTTTAAGCGCTCAGAAGGAAGCGTAGGGGCAGATAGGATGTAACCCCACAGTTACCGTTTAGAACGAATATCCTCTCTAGACCCTATGTGCATTAAAACGCCCATTTGTTTTGTTTTTTTTTTAGTTTTCATAACTCTTGGTGGTATTAGAGCCACCTTTCTCGGTGCAATCGCATCCTCTATAATGTGGCGTCCTCTGGTGAGTGATACAAAAAGAACTATGCAGTGGAAACCATGCTTTCCTGCTTTTGAAAATAAAAGTTTTGACTTCCGCGTTCTAGTGGCAACGTTCCGGTAAGTCCAAAATCACTTAATTATCTCCCAGTTATATTTTAATTGTTGTTTCAGTCTACCTGAAACAGTTTAAGATTACTTATCGCTCGTTTGTTTACTATAACAGCGAATATTTTTGTTATCAGGTAATGTTTTCTTGAAATGTGCATCGTAATGTACACTTGGTCTCAATGGGTGCAATCGCCTTCTTACGTTTTTAAATCGCATGTGGTTTGTGTTGAGCTCTTTGCTGTTAGGCTTTGGCAATTGTTCTATCTAATAGTATGCGATAAAAAAGCGGAATGTGTTTTGAGACGAAAACCCGAGCTGGAATTGTCGGACGATGAGGCTATGCCTTCACCAGTTCCTAGAGTCGAAATACAGGTGTGGTGCAGAATTTCACATTGAGCAACCGCGGAAGCTGCGGAAAGCAAAGATGCCAAAAACTGCGCTAGTAAGCCACATGCTACAGCTCGTAAACCAAAATCTAGGATGTTCTCTCCAAACAAAGTTCTACTGCACAACGTGTGGCATCTTCCTTCGCCTAACAATCGCCTGATACTGCTAAAAAGTTTCACAACATTTAAAAGTGCTTTTCCGAGCAAAGGTAAAATCTTGCTTCAAGGTGAGCATCGTTCATTTCTTACGCTTTGAGGCCCAGTGTGCATTATATAGCACACACTGTTGTGCTAAAGTTGTTTGTCATACAGTCACAATTTTTTCTGGTAATATATGATATGTGTACACATAAAAAAAATGTGCTTTAATTGCACCTGTGTCACAACAATTTCGCACGGGTCTGAGAAGGAGCAGTAATTAGTACTTTTTGCCCCCCTGAAAATTATCTGTGGCAGAAAGCGAATTTGTTTTATCTCGACCTCGTACTTAGCACATAAGTACGACATGTTCCATCTTCGCCCACTTGAATTCCTTCACATTTACATCATACCAAATGCAATCCAGTTAAAAGACTACAAATAACGCCCCCTTTCTTAGCTTTATTATCTGTTGGTTTTAAAAAAATGTTTGTCTATAGAAGAATAACGAGCTCTTCAAATGCTGCTTTTTTTTTTCGTTTGCAGAGACCATGAACTTCAACGTAATTACGAGCTAATGAAATAGGATTATTATGTTCAGCGCAGTCGATAAATTATCTTTTAGATTACCTTACATCTTATTTTCACATTTAGAAAACAGTTCGATGGCCTGTAGTGCTATATTTGATGAAGGCGGCAGTGTTTTCTGTATAATGCGTATTATAACCTACTACCGAGTGGTATTCCATATATCATCATCGTCGACGTCATTGATGTTGTTGTCGCTGTTGTTGTGGTCATCGTTTTCCCGAGGTTTAACCATGAAATTTTCCAACTGAATGGAATGAGCACAGTCTTTCAAAATTTCGGATGTCAAAGTAAACAGTATGCACTTCCACATTGGGTATGCAAATCAAGTGAAATTCCTGTTGAAGTCGACTTAGTAAATGAAGAAACATTACTTCGATAAGCAACATTCTAACACAAGGTTTTTTTTTTTGTAGCAGAATTATCTACATCATTCAGAACTAGGAACTTCCTATATTTACGCTCGTATAACTATTGTTCCCCGTAATAAACCAGCAATAAATAATTCTCGACAAATTCTAACGCAAATTTTTATTATCATTATGAACCGAATCGCACATCTCCATTGACATGGATTGAAAATTTCATCCGCTTATAGACAGGTGTTGCTAAATTCAAGGGCGCTCAACTTTCTCTTTGAAGCGCTTTTTTTTTTTCAATGGCGTTCCGCAGGCGTAACCAATGCCTTTTCTTTCGTGTACGAGAGCACATCTATTACAAAGCCTGACTTCCTGTACGAAGAGCTCTGTTTATTCAAATCACCATCGTTTGTTGAAATAGCTACGTAGCCGTATCAGTACTCTGAAAATTTTCAAAGCAAGCGTTTCACTACGCTGCGTCATACATCGCGTCGCAAAACCTTGTGCCACATGAGCGCGAGCGACGGGAGTGACGGGGTGGCAGGGGAGACTTCACGCCACGTGAACGGCTGCGGAGAAGTTTGGCAGCTGCGCTCGCTATGAGCCTCGCCGCTGCTGCAGTTCTATACTCGGGGACAACATTCTTTGGCAATGAAGGGAAGGCTACGGAACGAAACTCAGCGTGTGTCTCCGCTGAAGAATATAGTCTCAAATACGTCTGTGTTTTCCGCGTGAAGATAATAAAGAACAACATTAATTCATTTCCTACGGGATGCTGGTAATAAATAGAAACTGAAAAATTCAAGAAGATATTGATATTTGTTTTAATTCATTAAGTGTCATTTGACGTTCTTGCACGTCTGAAAGCGTCACACATTTTAGGTGCCCCTCACATTCAAAATGGCGTCTCCGTCTTCAGGTGAGTGCTCGTCACCTTCCAGCTATTCCGACTACTCCCTGAAGAAGCTTGTTTTGAATTTCATTTACGAATGGCTGTGTAAACAGACGCAGCCAGTTCTATGCAGTTGTATTATTCGAACATGGCTAGCATTTGAAAAGCAAGTCGAGCCGGACTGCTTGGCGGAAGAGCACATGCACTGTAGCTCCACCCCCGTAGCTTTCCTTTCGTCGCCACAGAATGTCGTCTACGAGTATAGTACACTCTACCTCGGCGTTACCACCTGACTAAGCAAAAGTTTACAGGATGCTTCTCCAGCGTCTGGTCGCCAACTGTTCAAGTCTGGTCGTGGACAGCGGACGGTCAGGCCGCTTGTGCGAGTGCTGCAGCTAGAAAGCGGCGGAATCTGGTGGTGTGGTAGATATAACTAGACGGAAGACCACGAAATCTAGGGGGCAAAGATGCCTGCTCAAAGACCGCCGAGAAGGAAGGTCCGATTAGCACTTAAAAACTAAGCTTGGCAAGCCAGAAGCGTGTCAAGTTTTAAGTTACTCTGACCGCCAAGCCAAACGTAGCTATCACTCGTTATCAGTTGATTTCAAAGAAATAAACTTCAAATATTTTTTAAAGATAAGTAAAGCCGGGTGAGCTGTATGTGGACGTGTTACTTCTTCGGAACTAAACATTCGTAGTGCATCAAAGCCACCACTAGTGTTTATCGCTTCCTTCGCGCAGCCAGCTACCTGTCCGCCATATTCAACAGCCTGCGAGACCCCTGCGACAACTTCTACAAGTTCACCTGCGCAGACTGGCACGCCGCCTCCAGCGACCTCCAGCAGTACGACAACGCCGACGACGCCGTTACGGGATTCATTGAAGAAATGGCCAGGACGGTGCTCGATGGTAATGCCGTAAACGTGCTATTTTAGGCGGTATCATCTTTAATTTAAGAACTAGGTGTTCGAGGCTCATTAGATAACTGACGCGGACGCATTCTCAACAATGGCAAATGAAACAAGGCACATTTTTGTATACATGGCAGCCCAATAAATTTCCATCACTTCTCATGATTCTTACTCTCAAATTTAGTGCGTCCGTATGTGGACGCGTCAGTTGCGCAGTTTATCAGCGACAACCTTTGTAAGTCTCTTAGAAGCACGCCTCTGACGCGTACGCGCCCTTCACCCTTCTATTTATCGCAGGTGGTAGACCGGCCGAGCTGAAGCCCTTATTCAACATCTGGAACGCCTGCAAACATACAGGTTTGTTACTCAGTTTGGCAGCCGATGCACAATTGTGAGGAGGCAGAAAATATGTGTCAAAATTCGAGTTCTAAGCCCAAACGTACCCAACAAAAGTTGATGCAGTATCTCACTAGTAGAGCCAAGCCTCAAAAAGTGCGGAGTGGGCCAGTCATCTTTACTTCTCGTTGTTTCTGTCTTTCTACCTGTGTTTCTAACTTTTTTTTATTTCCAGTTTTTCCATTTTTAATATTTATTTGCATCAATGTCGATTTTTCTAAAAACGTTTATTGTTTTCTTTCTATTTCTTGATTATTTCCTTTTCCTTCTATTTTTGTACGTGTCTTTCCCTGCCTTACGCCAAGCGACCACGTCAGGTACGACAGCCTGGGGAACTAAAATGATCCGCACTTAAATTCTGCGCACTGAGCGTAGACCTGTACACTCTAATACGATGCGATCACGTCTTTCCCTGGCCGTCTTTGATACCCCTAGGCACATATTATCTATAGAGCAGGGGCTCTTTGAAATTGATACGTATTATGTTTCCTAGATGCTTCTTAAGCCTCGCTTGTTTGCTTGCGTTGAAGTCTTGCAAATGCGAACTCGCCATTCACGGAATCCTTATACCCGAATCGGTTGCTCCCTTTTAGCTTTCTTGGGTGTCTGCAGCATTTGATAACGTCCCATGACACTAACAAAACATAATATAATAAACGAATAAATCAAGTTACGTTCATTAACTTCTTTGACCGTCCTTTTTTACTGCTTCAGACCCTCAGTTCGGCGGAAATATCACGCATCATTGTTTGCAGGTGTCGTGACGAATAGCAATCTGAGGAGCGCCTTAGCTTCCCTCGGACTCAACGTCAGCAAAGCCGCTTCCGTCACCGCGAGTGACGTATTACATGCGGCCGGCAACCTGCTGTACAAGCTGGACAACGCGCCCATTCTCTCTGTGGAGCTCGTCTCGAATCCTTGGAACGCAACGCCGAAGTTAATAGTGGTGGGCGTCTTCACCTTGCGCATACTCCTCCGAGCTCATTTTCACGTTTTAAAGTATGAGTTCGGTTCTTATCCTCGCTACATTCACTGGTAGTGCACTAGACCTGCCGCGACTTATAGCCTTAGTGCCACTCTGTCATATATCAGCGTAGGCATTAAGTGTCTAGTGCACTGCACAAAGAACACTAACGAGCTATAGCAGCCGTTCTAAAGAGCCAAAAAAAACACAATAAAATGCATCGCACGTTGTAGTGTCTCTTGCGCTCTAGGAACATACGACACAGTGAATTGTGGAGCATACCAGAGAGGCATTTATTTGCGCTTTTAGAATGTTTAGCCCACTAGCCGAAATATGCAATATTAGTATGCCAATGTAACACGCTGCGCAATCACCATACCTAGGAAATGAGCGACTAAAGTTCACCCGTGCGGAAGTGCTGAGGTCCTTGTACTTATATTTACGTGCACCGCTAGGGAACTCCATGTGGTCTAAATTTCCGGAACCCTCCACTATGACGCTTCTGGTAATTATAATCTGGCTTGTGGACATTATTTGCGGAAGTTCTCACTCTGGCCAGCAACTCGTGCCTATATCGGCTGAAGGTACCCCGAGAATGAAAGCGTCTTTTCTGCGCTGCTTCATCAGTATCGCGGCCCACAACTTAGCCCATGTTTAAGTAAACTAAAACCTACGTTCTCGTGACCTTAGGCTTATGTTGATCTTGATTGCTGACATGCGGTGATAAAAAGGAGCAGAGAAGAGAAATTGGAGGAGGTTGGACGTGAGCAGTGAATGATAAGGTGGAGTTCTTGGTCTACGGCTAAGGTCTCTATTACACGACAGCGTATACCGGTGAACCAGAAGTTGTCCGCCGTATCGTTCCTGCGGTTATAGCTGGTTGCGCGGCAGTCTTTCATGCTCACCCCCCTCCCAGCCCGAGTGAAAAAGACTTTTTCCTCACGACCCCGCAAGTACTCGCCATCAGGTGGCGCCACCCACGGAAACAATTGCACCATCTCGGCACGGCCCGTATTGCCCGGGAATCGCGCTTGCCGGACACGCTAGCGCCATTGCAGTGGGCAAATTGTCACCGATAAGATATCGGCTCTTGAGTTGCAGCTAGTTTTCTCTGGCGCAGAATTGCGTGAGTGGGTTGAGGCAGAACAGGTGAGGCAAGGGGATGAACGCGCGGCTGAGTGAGAAGTGAGCAAGGAAGCTGATAAGAAAGTGAAGCAAATCCTTCAGCTGAAGCTAAAGTTTCAAGAAGGAGCTCCGAAGGTAGATGCAACTGCCAATTTTAATTTTATAGTTCAGCCAGATAGTTGTTCTTTAATGCATAGTCCGCAAAAATGGCTTCCATTGTTCAGCGGATGTAAGCGTGCCCAGTACTTCGGATCAGCTTGTTGTCCACTATTCTGAAATTTTAACATATATATGCGTATGTACATAGTGCAGACGGACCCACAGAAGAAGCAAATGAGGTATCTCTTTTGTTTTCTTGTATCCTTGTCGTCATATCCACCATCTTTCCTGACCTGCAAGAAGCACTGTAACATACCAAGAGCTTATCTGTAACAATATTCAGAGCTTTTCTCGCATCTGTGAGATAAATTTGTTTAAATCCCGAAACTCGCGTGCGATTATTTGTCACGAGATATTACTGAACTGAATTTCAGATATTATTGTTAATGGACAGCTTCTTATTGGTGTAAGTGGTTAAGAACAAAGCCCGATCACACAGAAAGCTAATGTAAGCGTGGGCAGCTTATTGTGACTTTGCAGCTACCGTATAATTGCGGTGTGCGTAAACGTAGACAATAGAGCTCACACGCAACAAGGCTTGCACATACGCACGCAAGATACGTTATCATAAGCAACTCTAGTTGGCCTCTTCGCGCACGCTATTATTGCACTCGTAAGATCTGTGATCGGGCCACTTGATATTACAGAGTGTTCATCTTGCAGCAATCACACATGCGATCTATACTATATGCCCCCAACGCCGCAGTGGTATCGCAGTTAAGGTGTTGCCCTGCTGAACATGACGATGCGAGTGTGATTTCCTGCTACAGCGGCACAATTTCAGTCAAGGTTGGGTGGAATAAGTGCCCGTGTACATTTTTTCGGTGTGGTTTGACCAGGGGGTCAAATTTAACCAGGAGTACGCTACTACGGCATGCCTCAAATGCGTATTGTGCTCCTCGCACGTAAAACATCTTTTTAACCCGAAAGTGTTTTATGCCGGGGTCCACCAAGATTTCAGTGACGTACTTCCGTCAGAGAAATCACGTCTAAAAATATCACACATGTTCATAAGACAGAAAAGTTCCGTCAATGGGTGCCGAACCCACAACATCTCTGTCAGCTAATATAGCTGCTGGTGATGCTATCCACTGCACCACGGTGACATGCTTTGTACGCTTTATAGATGCGCCTTTTATATTGCCACAAGGCAGTAGTGGGATTGGGGCATAAAGCGGTAGAGGGTCCCTGGCTGAAAGAAAAGACTACGAGGTGAATAGAGACTGGTTCCAGCCCGCCAGTGCGCCAGGCATTGTCATCGCGTGTAATCGTTGTAAATATCTGTAAATATACGTTTTCTTGTAAGATTATTGGTGGAGGTGCCGGGATACGCCTGCCTGGCTTTTCCGGCAAACCAACACGGAACTTCAAAGTGGTCGCCACCTTCATTTTCCTGCAATGGCTCAACAGGCCCACCCACAAGAGCAACAACAGCCGCAGCTGCAGCAGCAGCAGCACCAGCACCAGCACCAGCAGCACCAGCACCAGCAGCACCAGCACCAGCTGCCTCCTCTGATTCTCCTGCCTCCACGAGACCCCGGAACCTTCTCGGGGACAGGCAAGGACAAGGTGAATGTTGAAGATTGGGTCGCTTTGTACGAGCGCGTGAGCGAATACTATAGGTGGGACCCTACGTTGATGCTGGCCAACGTTGTATTTTACTTGCGGGATACGGCGCTCACCTGGTATGAGACGCATGAGTCGGAGTTGACCAGCTGGGACGTTTGCAAATTGAAGCTTCTCGAGTTATTCAGCAGGCCATTTGGGCGACAGCAGGCTGCGAGGAAAGACCTGGAATGTCGCGTGCGGACATCGACAGAATCATATGTATCCTACATACAGGACGTATTGGGCCTCTGTCGAAAGGTGGACGAGAACATGAGCGAAACTGACAAAATCGCTCACATATTCAAGGGAATTGCCGATGACGCATTCAATTTGTTGATCGTTAAAGATTGCGCCACCGTCGACGCGGTTGTGAAGGAGTGTCAGCGCTTCGAGCACGCCAAGAATCGTCGCATAACCCGCCAGTTTGCGCGTCTGCCTAATACTGCAGCCACTTCGACCTGTGAAGACAGCCCCAAGTTCACGCAAGCTACATCGTCCGAAAATGTCACCCGAATCGTTCGTCGTGAACTCGAAGCAATGGCTCCTGCAGCCATCGCCTCTGACGGTCCTCAAGACAACGCATCCACCGTCTCCCTCATCCAAGCCGTCGTTCGCCAAGAAATAGCAAATCTCGGCATCACACCTGTTTGCGCCGTTCGCACCACCGAGAGCTCGGCTTCTGTTAACCAGATTCCGGTGTACCCTTCACGCTATCCTTCACGCTACCGGAACCCTGCTGAATGGAGAACATCGGATGATAGACCGATCTGCTTTCACTGCTCTCGCGCCGGCCACATTGCACGCTACTGTCGCAATCGTTGGTCATCCAATTCATCTTGGAACACTGGGACATGGCGTCGCTTTGAAGGCAGTTCTCGCCGCTTTTCTACTCCGTACGATCCACAGCCTGCTCCTACTAACGTTCAGGGCCGAAGGTTCAGCCGGTCACCATCACCCCAAGGCCGCCGATCTCTCTCGCCGATGATTACTCGATCCAGGTCCCCTGCACGACCTGGGCCCTCAACCTCGGGAAACTAGACCATGCAGCTCCCGGAGGTGACGCTGCATTAACGACCCATTCTGCAAATCCTCTGTTGACGATTCCTACACGCCGCAATATTTTGGACCTTTTGGTGGATGACGTTACCGTTACAGCCCTCATAGACACTGGTGCACAAATTTCAGTCATGAGCGCTGCTCTCTGTATTAAACTGCGAAAAGTGATCACGCCTCCTATTAAGTGTGCAGTAATGCTTGCCGATGGGAGCACATCTGCCGTTCTCGGCATGTGTACCTCTCGCGTGTGTATTGCTGGGCGCCAGACCGTCGTATTGTTCACCGTGCTTGAGCAGTGCCCACATGACGTGATTCTTGGCCTCGACTTTCTCTCTGCGCAATCCGCCCTTATCGACTGCTCGACGGGTCTTCTTCAGTTGGAACTGCCTTTTGACGCAGCTGTTGCCCATGACGCTCAAAGTCGCCTTTGTGCCACCGAGTTCCTGCATCTTCCGCCGCAAGCCGCGACTTACGTGCAGCTCTTGTGTGATCCGCCTGTGCGCGATGGTGAATATGTCGTTTCACCTATTACCGACGTTGTGCTAAAGCACTCCATTGCTGTCCCGCACACCGTGGTGAGAGTATGCCACAATCAGACCCATCTGTCTCTTTTGAACTTTGGTTTCTCCACGCATGTGCTGCCTGCTGGTATTAAACTAGGCGTCATGTCGTTGTTGCAAGAGTGTGATATTTCTGAACTGTCGGCTCAGCAACCTATTCCGCACGTCAACTTGCTCACAGCGCCCAACCTGTCAAGCATTGACATTGCCAAAATGATAGCGCCAGATCTTTCGCCCTCCGAAGCACAAGACCTCCACCGTCTGTTGACATCCTATGCGGACATATTCGATCTTGACAACCGCCCTTTAGGCCAGACATCAGTTGTGACCCATCACATCAACACCGGCGATGCCAACCCAATTCATCGCCGCCCTTACCGCGTCTCCGCTGCCGAACGCTCTGTCATCCAGAAAGAGGTCGAGGAAATGCTCGCCAAAGGCGTCGTCGAACACTCATCTAGTCCGTGGGCATCCCCGGTCGTGCTTGTCAAGAAGAAGGACAACACATGGCGGTTTTGCGTCGACTATAGACATCTCAACAAGGTCACTAAGAAGGACGTTTACCCTTTACCAAGAATAGATGACGCCCTTGACTGCCTTCATGGCGCAAAGTTTTTCTCGTCCATTGACCTTCGATCTGGTTATTGGCAGATCGCTGTTGACCCACGGGACCGAGAAAAAACAGCATTTGTAACCCCCGATGGGTTATACCAATTTAAAGTAATGCCGTTTGGGCTTTGTAATGCGCCGGCCACCTTTGAGCGCATGATGGACTCCCTTCTGCGCGGCTTCAAATGGTCCACTTGCTTATGCTACTTAGATGACATAATTGTTTTTTCACCGACGTTCGCAAGCCATCTAGAGCGACTGTCCAGTATTCTCCAAGTATTTCGCAACGCTGGTCTCCAGCTCAACTCCTCCAAATGCCGTTTCGGCCGTCGCGAAATAACTGTACTTGGTCACCTTGTTAACGCATCTGGGGTACAGCCCGATCCAGACAAAATTCGCGCATTGACTCAATTTCCCGTGCCCTCTTCTCATAAGGATGTCCGGAGCTTCCTTGGTTTATGCTCCTATTTCCGCCGCTTCATCCGAAATTTCACCGATATTGCGCGGCCTCTCACCGAGCTTCTTAAAAAAGACGTCCCATTTACTTGGAATTCGCCTCAGAGTGCTGCATTTTCGGCACTCATTGCAGCCCTCACGACTACGCCAATATTAGCCCACTTCGATCAGACTGCCCCGACAGAAGTTCGTACGGACGCGAGTGGCCACGGAATTGGTGCTGTTTTAGCTCAGCGTCAGCATGGACGTGACTGCGTCATCGCCTACGCCAGCCGCCTTTTATCCCCTGCCGAGAGGAACTATTCCATCACCGAAAGAGAGTGTCTTGCTCTTGTATGGGCTTTCGCTAAATTTCTCCCGTACCTCTTCGGCCGCAGTTTTACTGTTGTAACTGATCACCATGCACTCTGCTGGCTTTCCTCGCTAAAGGATCCCACGGGACGTCTCGGTCGTTGGTCTCTACGCCTCCAAGAATACACCTTCTCGGTCGTCTATAAATCTGGTTACCTCCATCAAGACGCCGACTGCCTGTCACGGTATCCAGTGGATCCACCAGACGCCACAGAGAGAGCTACGGAAACTTGCGTCTTATCAATATCAGACTTTCTTGATATCGCTCCTAGCAACGCCGCGACCCGGATTTACTTCCCATCATAGAAAGCCTGAGTTCCGCTACTCCGCCCACTTCCCTGAACTTGTATTTCCTTCATGAAGGAGTTCTCTACCGCCACAACATGCGCCCTAATGGTCCTGACCGCCTTCTCGTCGTGCCTTCCCATCTGCGTGTAGATGTTCTCCGACAGCTTCACGATGAACCTGCCGCTGGTCACCTGGGAGTCACCCGCACTTATGATCGCGTCCGGCGCCGTTTTTTCTGGCCACGCCTATATCGCTCTGTGCAAAAGTACGTCGCCAGCTGCGACCTTTGTCAACGTCGAAAACGACCAACATCGCTTCCAGCTGGCCTTCTTAACCCTATTGAGATCCCTGCTGAACCATTCTACCGCGTAGGGCTCGACCTTCTCGGGCCATTTCCCACTTCTGCCTCCGGGAACAAATGGGTTGCCGTGGCGACCGACTACGCGACACGTTACGCGATCACCCGCGCTCTTCCAACCAGCTGCGCTACCGATGTCGCCGACTTTCTGCTACATGACATCATATTGCATCACGGCGCTCCTCGACAGCTCGTTACTGATCAAGGCCGATACTTTTTATCTCGCGTCGTCCAGGATATCGTACGTTTCTGTTCCACGAACCACAAGTTGACAACGGCATACCATCCACAAACTAATGGACTTACAGAGCGCCTGAATCGCACTATCACGGACATGTTGTCAATGTATGTTTCTCCAGACCACCGTGACTGGGACGCAACGTTACCCTACGTCACCTTCGCTTACAACTCCTCCAGACATGACACCGCAGGCTATTCCCCGTTTTACCTTCTTTATGGACGGGAACCCTCTCTGCCTCTTGATACACTCCTTCCCGCTGGTTCAAGCTCCCCTGTCACATACGTCCACGATGCCATAGAGCGAGCCGACGCAGCACGACAGATTGCCTGAGAACGACTCATGCTTTCTCAAGCCTCTCAGAAAGATCGATATGATCGTCACCACCGCGAAGTTTCGTATGCACCAGGTTCTCTCGTACTTTTGTGGACCCCATGTCGTCACATCGGCCTCTCAGAAAAACTTTTATTTCGCTATGACGGACCATACAAAGTCCTTCGCAAGATCACCAACCTCACCTACGAGATACAGCGAGTCGTCGACGAAGCGCACTCAATGCCACCACCATCCACTGTTGTGCACGTCGTCAGACTGAAGCCTTATGTGTCACCCAACACACCCCTTTCGTGACAAGCGCCGGGTCGGCGCTTTAACGCCGCGGGGTAGTGCCACAAGGCAGTAGTGGGATTGGGGCATAAAGCGGTAGAGGGTCCCTGGCTGAAAGAAAAGACTACGAGGTGAATAGAGACTGGTTCCAGCCCGCCAGTGCGCCAGGCATTGTCATCGCGTGTAATCGTTGTAAATATCTGTAAATATACGTTTTCTTGTAAGAATATCTACCGCTGCCCTCTCACAGTACTGTTGGTAAAGTGTAATAATGCATCATGACAGTGGAATCCACGATTACTTCCTTTAACACGTCGTTTTTACGTCTCCGTCGTATTTGTCGTGTTTTCAATAGGAGTAGTAAATTTTCTCAATGCTTTAATATATTGCCAGGTGGTGACCTTACCCAAAGTGTCGGAGTGACTCATAGCATCCATCCATAGCAAAAATAGTACTGCAACGCATAGAGCAACGCGCCTGCTTCACCCGGATGTAACTCCACGTTCCCCGCTTACGCTTGCCACGCAAAAAAAATAGTGGCTGGTCAACACCGAAGACAACGCGCGTAGCGTTTCAGTGTAATCGAGCAGCGGCGTTCAATACCACCAGTAGGTGACCTTATTCCAAGTTTGGCGAACAATTAGTCATGCTCTTTTGGCTGTCACACATGTCTCTTTGGCTCTGCTCTCACCCAGTAACTACTACAGCTACCACAGGATCCGTAACCACAAGTGCATTTTTGATCATTAATCACTCAGTATTCATAGATGTTAGCTGTCGGTATGCAGATCTATCACTATAAGCGCCAACGTGGATGTATTTACGAAAAATGGTGCTTTTACTGTCAATGAGGAAAGATATATCTATGAAGCGCTCTAATATCAATGTACTTTGTAACGCTGCGTTTTACTTTCGTGTGATAGCAATTCCTATGACGTAGGGAACAACGATGTTTTTTTTCTATTACATACTGATTTGGTGCCACTGTTTCTCCTCGTTCACCAACCGCAGATTTGTTAGTTTACCAATTAGTCATGTGGTGCGCGTGGCATGTAAGCAGAATATGCGGCATGCTGGAAATGATCAACATTTTTTTTTGTTGGGGCCATAGATGTACAATGCTGTAAAATATGTGGCAAGCTGGACAGTCGACATGGACTCGAGAACTCAGACAGACGTTCATTAGCGTCCGGTTGTGGTGGAAAAACTTTATTGGTTATTGAGGAGCAGGGGTAGAAGCGGAAAAAGCGAGTAGGTGAGTCACTATACCAGGACTCCATTGATCCTCGAAACACGCTCCGCCGGGTCCGAGAGGCCTCTTTGGACCTTCAGCTCTGGCCGAGCGAGGAGGTTCTCTCACGGCTCCCTAGAGTACGCTCGTAACCCAGGCGAGTCTGTCTCATGTGGTAATGAGCTCTGAGTGTAAAGAAAATGATGGCTTCTAGTCTTTTCTTTGAACGAGCTCTCTCGCCTGCAGGTTTTGTTTTTCTTGTGTGATGAGCGCGGGAAACTCAAAAATGATTTTATAAGGGCTGCTATGCATACCTTAAAATCTATGGCTGTAAGCGTCTCTACAAGCTAAATACGTCTGCATCGTGGATATGTCCCTGCGAAAGCTTTGTTCTACATATTTGACGCGGAAAACTTGTCTGTGCAAGCTAATACCTGTACTCCCATTCTAATAGTTTTCAGACTTGAAAATCACTATGCGACTATCTTCACTTTCTACGTGTCCGTCTATGCTTTTCCGCAGCTGGGAGAGCCGGACATCTTCGTGAGCCACGTCGACGTCCAGGCTGAAGCCAGCAAAAAGCAACTCCCGGCTCTGGCCTGCAAATTTTTCAATGCGTGGGCGTATTTGGGTGAAAGAAACGACACCCTCTGCGAAGCTGTGGCGGACATCGCGTTCGCACTGGCTAAGGTTGATCACTTTTCTTGCTCTTCTTATCATAAGTGGTCTCCACAATACCTTCGTGTGCTTCTGACAGATATTGATTCGTTGATTGACTGGGTGATTGGGTGATTGAATCATTTACCGAATTAAAATTTGTTTTATAATGTAAGAACTTTCTACGACTTTGTACTGTCCTAAAATATAAACACCTACATATTTAAGTTATCGAAGTAAAAATCTTGCAGAAATTACCAAGGTTTCTGAATTCAGCTGTTCCTATTATACAGCTTAAACGTATTGTCCTAACTACTGCAATGAAACGGGTAGGATTACCTTGTTGTTATAGAGCTTAATATACGCCTACCATTAGCATTATTCAAAAGGTGCTGTTTCTTGAAACGTTTAGTGCATACTATTTTGGGCGTTCTTGTTTTTGCAATCAATTCTCACATTTCTCGTAGGAAGCATTTGTTTGAATTTAACTGTATAATTAAGTTTTTCTATGTTCACTGCGCCGTTATTTTTTCACTCCGTGATTTTTTTTCTAAGCGAGTACTCGGCATACATTCATCTAGTGGCGCAAATATGTGCATGCAAATGCTGTATATGCTGCTAATTTCACCTCTCGGATGATGTTTATAATTTTCTTGCCGCTTGCTCGCGGGTTAGGTGGTAAACATGTGTTCTCACAACTAGCTGTTCTTACTGTTCATAGCTTGCACGTACGGTCAATGACGCATAACATAGCTCAAACATAAGACATAGAAGACGTCATGGCATTATGACCACGCGGCAAGTAACCCACTTCAGTGAAATAACCACGTCGCTTAAGAACATTATTGGTCCTATGTGTGAAGCAACCAGCATGAGGTGTACCGATAACACCAACGTGACATCTCAAAGTTCACACCACGTAATGTTGGTTCTGTTATATGGCCGTTACAAGGACGTAAGTGCGAGCCGTCTATACTATATTGTCGCAACGTGGAAAGAACAGGACACAAGAATTCGTTTCGACGAGAATAGCAAGGCTGTATTTGCACAAAAAAAACACAACACAAGAGCAGACGCCCCAACGTCGTCTTTTTTGAAATGCCAGAAGCTGCTGCCCGTGCTGCTTCCTTTGATCTCCTCTGTTGTGCTGCCGGCTATTAACCGCGACATTAGCCTCCCTTCCAAAAAAGCATTGTCCCGATACTTCATCGTCATGGCGGCAGAGTTTTTAGTCATTGGCAGCCTACGTGTCCATTCGCACACACAGGGCTTCATCCACATCACGCGCACAAACTCTGGTGCATGGCTGACGCCTTGAACGATGTAGACTGTCGGGAATAACCTCATAGCTGAACATCACTGAGCCTTCGGCGGACTTTACGGCCCGATGTGTTTAGAAAAAGTGGTTAACGATTTAGAGTACTATGTACTCTACTATGGGAGAGCTGGAAGCCGTCCCTCAGACGATTGAAGATTGAGAAAAAGCGCTTTTCTCGCACGCCCGATGTACCGCCGTGAGAGCTTCTGTTAGAGACGACGACGGCAAACTGGTCCAGACCCACACGCTCTTTCCCGGCTCAAAGGAAACTGATTGGGCACGCAGGTTATAGCGCCAATCGTGTCGTGGTCTTGCAGGAGACGAATGCGTTTGTGCACAAGTTGTAGAGCTTCTAGCAAGCTAATTTATGCAGTCGGCACTTCTTTCGGCGCCATCGTTTTTATGCAGTAACATCAAGGATAGTTGTGACTTCAGAGTCATGGAAAAGACGGAGTGGTATCGTTCGTGTCGTCTATTGCTCTGCCGTATTGTATGCGAAAGTGACATAAGGCAGTATCATCCCAATTTATATGTTCCACATTGTGGTACAGAAGGCACTTGATCTTGCCAAGGATGAGGAGCCTGTCGACCACGCATTACAATAACTAGCTGCCCTTTCAAGCGACAATGTTTCTTCCCGTCACGCACACACCTAGGTGACCTTCCTTTCGCCCTTCGGAACGTTCCTCCTTCCCCGGCTGCTTTTGGCACTGGCTGCTCGGTGACTCTTTTTCTAGACGATGTGCGTTGACTGCGAGTGTATTCTCGCCTACCGGCGCGTCCGACTCTGTTTCTCCAGCGTCGCCATCGACTCGCGTGGGAGCGTGCTTCCACTGCCGTTCACAGCAGCACTAGGCCAACACTGCCGCTTAGCCTGCAAGGACCCGCCCCTGTGTGCAATGCGGAAGGAGAGGACCTTACTGAACCACCTGCCGATCCACAAGGAATTTATATACTGACAGATCGGGATACATTGCAATTTCTCGTACTGTGACGGTACCTGCTTCGACTGGGCATGTCCCACGTTCCATCCGTTCACGTTCCAACTGCCCGTGCTCCTGTTGTGTCACGCATCGACATGCCTGCTTCTTCAAGAGTCACGCCAAACATTACGGGACAGAATGCGACTGCTGCTGCTCTGATGGTGCCTGCTCAGGTGGGGTCTGTTGCGATGGCCGATGCTGCGCCTACTCATGTTCCGACGGCACGTTCTCCTGCTGTTCTGGCTACGACCATGATACCTACCGTTGGGCATACTCCTGATGCGATTGAGGCTGCCATTGATCTTCAAGCCTCGGAGGCACATTCACATGCCGCGCTACCGTCGACTGTGCCTGTCTGCGTGCTTCAAGTCCACCACTGAGGCCAGGAGAAAAAGCCTCCTCTCGCAAAGGCATAGAATTCACCTGGCGTTTGTTCTTCTACCCTTTCAGCACATTGTGGGCTGCCACAGTTCTGCCAGATTGCACAGAAATGGCATCAGTACAGGCGTGGACACCGTAGACTGAAGTCCACACAGTCACTGATCCTCTTCAGTGGATCAGTGACTGTGTGGACATCCTCTTTCTAGGCAGGGGATGATGTGGTGGTGAACTCGTCCAAGTGTACATTACTCTTCCTTTTGGTGTCATTGCTGTGCATTTCTTTACTTTTTGTGTATACTACAAGTTTTCGTTCTTAGTTTGCATTAATTGCGTGTTAGGAACTAGCACGCTTTTCATTTCAAGGAGGCGGGGAGACGTGGGGTTGGGGTTTCAATTACGGTTCTGGTTTCGGAGGACGTTGTACAATTTTATATGTAGAGCTGCTTGCGCACGTAGTTGCCGCCCGCCTCTCTGCTGTGTCGCTTGACCTCCTCCTCGGCCGGCGCTTCGAGCGCCGGGCCTCTTGACTGTCCGTGTGTCACGTCCGAGGCACGTTACAACACACTGGATGAAGAGTTCATGGGTCGATTCTCTCGCTCCACCTGACTGCTGTGGGCGGAAACAGATCAGACGCCTTTGTAGAAACGGCACTGGTGCAGGCATCAGAGCCTTAGACTCAAAGGTGACAGTGACTACGGACGTCCTTTCTCGGGGTAGGTGATGGTGGGGTGGTGCATTTGTCAGCGTGCCTTGCTTTTGTGTGTATGGTGTGCCCGCTGTGCATTTTCGTCCTTCATTATGCACTCTGTTACGTGTTACCCTGGTATGCTGTTATATTCAAGGGGGGGGATATGTGATATTGTGATTTCGCTACCAGTTTCGGAACCGGTTCAACGGTCCCCAGATAGCGCACTACCATTGTATATATTGTCCTGTAAATAGTAAAGAGAGTTTCCGCCTGGGTATCAGCTGTGTCACTTATCTTTCGGCCCGCGCTTCAGGCGGCGTGCCCCTTGGTTATAAGCGCGTCACCTCCAACGAACGATACAACAACAGTTTACGCTGCGAGGTTCTCTTCTTTAAATTTGAACTCCTTTTATCCGCAATAATACAAACGGTTATCGAATGAGAGCTTCCATCACTAACACTTCCGGGCTTTCTTGACAACCGTGCTGTCTTATGGAATATTCCCGGTTTTATAACATTATATTGTCGCGTTGTGAACAAAGGCGACGTTCACAAGGCGGCTTTACGCGGACCATCTCTCGAGAGTGGTCGGCACAGTGCAGTCAAAACAAAGGAACTTGCGTTTGAACTACGTCTTCGTCTGCCTTTTTCTCGCCGGCAGAATGAGCGCGTAGCAATATGCATGTAATGTGGTTGGCAGGTAATGATTACCCCCACAAACACATGTGCGTGCGTTCATCGTGCCGGCGCTAAATAGAGGTCTTTGATATTATCGGTGCCCTATGTCCACGTCGTATAGCATGTGTGCGTGATATTGTGCGTCTGATGTGCCGATTTCCTTCAGACCAAGGACGCTCAAATGTGCAAACAGTGGCCAGCCTAGCGCGGTCACTGGCTCTGTTCTCGATACATCGATAGAAAAACGCCGCTACCCGTTTCCCAGTGTGCGCCTAAAACGAGAAAGAGATGGGGGAGGAGGAAGCAGAAAGTTAGCATGAGGAGAGAACTCGGCGGAACTCCTAGGATAGACGGATGAAACGTTAAATGGTTTTCTGCGAGCTATCTGGGAGCCCCTCAGTCGACATCTCCGTGTACGGCCCGTATGCGTACGGTCCACCAGCTAGAGTTGGTCATCCGAGCTGGTGACTGGAAGAACGGCCTCTCAAAATGAAATGTACTCGGAACGGGGTCTGTCACCAGGGGATCGAGGCAACTCCATGGTCTACGCGCAGAGCATAAGTCCAGGATTTTGAATGAATATAAACAATGTGTGTCACCCCTTCATGTCCTCATTGTTTGTACTGCATATCATTCTAATTATCAATCAACAACTTGTCGTAATTATCAATCACAACCCTTAGCCACAAAGACAGTGGAAAAGGCCTTGGTTGCTTGGTGAGGTGAGGCATTTTATCGTCGAAGCTCAGTATCCGTGAAGAAATTTGGCATCGTATGTTGACGCTGCTTCCCGATCCTCTAAAGCTGATCACGACGCATACCTTGTCAATAAAGTTCGGTTGTAATACTGAATAACGGTTACCTAAGGTTGAGACATGGGCTCATCTCTGAAAGCTAAAGTTATGCTTGTGAGAAGTGACACATTACGGGGATGTATGGCATGACAGCACGCTAGCACTAAGATTCACATGAATGCGACCACTAAATGGTAGATCGAAATGGGTAGTTCGACTTTCGCAATTAAATTTAAAACCTGGCACACCACAGTGAGAGAGAATGGGAGAGAAGATTAGTGAGACGGGCTGCCGGTGCGTGTGCTGCTGCACTCACCATGACACTGCACCGTGCTCCCGACCGGGCTGCAGAAATTAGGTGCCTCTCTCCTCTTCTAACCACTACCACCACCACCACCACTCACCAGAGAAACACACTCCCCAGACACATGTTGCAGCTCGTTTCAGATGAAATATAATGTGCCGTACATGTAAACGTTGTCGCCTGGCATGACCATTGCTTCACTGTTATGCGCTAGTGAAAGTGCCATTTGTGCCGCATTCATGCGAACACGGCTTCGACTGTCACATAATTCATTTCCTTGCTCCACCTAGAACACTCTGGCTTTTTATATATTATCAATTTGGTAGACTGGGCGAGTTAGTGATTCATTATAACTTATAATACGAGTGCGTAAGGGTAAAGAAACACAAGGAGACAACGACAACCGTACGTATGTGTCCTCTTTCATCTTTATGTATTTACGCCATCGTATTTTACGTACCAGCTTATCTAAACCCACGTTTCCTTTTTGCCGCCAATTATACAAAATTCGGGCAGAAGAAAGCTGAGCGTGGCCACTAGCTGAGCTGTCTCCACATGTAAAGACTGTCTTCTGCATTTGTTTGCCTTTCTTTTCCTCTTACAGATGTCACGGCTCGACCAGCATGTTAGCCAGCAAATGAACTTGCACTTGGTCGCCTCGCATGCTTACATCCGTATGTTCATACCGGTAAGGAAAGCCTTCACCATTCGCGATAATCCGAAACTTCTGTTTCTATAGCTCAGTACGTGTTTCTTTGCAGGCAACTGCGTAATTGCCACAATTAATTGCGATTCCGACTTGACATTCTTTCGAAGTGATCTACATAACGTGACAAAATGGTGCCTCTCGTAGGGCGTCGAACTAAATGTTACTGTGTGCAAACACATGCACGTCTATACGCGTGACTTCCATTTTCCCATCCGACTAAAACTGAATCTCCTGCCCAACTCCAACTTCTTATCACTACCTTCATGTCTATAGATATAATGGCTTTGAAAACAACACAGCGATATCTTGATAGGTACTTTTCTCTCCCCCCGCAGTCGCTAAATCTCTCCGATTGTACCACCTACGGTTACGCACACCTTCAACACGCCTTGCTTGAGAAGCATGCACATAACGCTGCACCTGTACAAAGTATTATGACAATACAAAAGTCATCTGCTCGTTTCAATTTATCTAACTGTAGTCGCAACACTATAGCATCACTGGAATGCAAGCTATTCTTTATCTTTCTTCTCTAGCCACCGCGTCATCTTTGAACGATTATGAGATACATGAGCACGGAGTTGCATTTCGTGAAAAAATCATGAACTGAACAAGCCAGTCATCTCGTCGAAATGCCACTATAGTGCATAGCTGGAATCGTTGGACGTTTTGTGAATGCATATATCTGGAAATTGGCTAGTATGCTAAATATCTAAACGACTGAGCATGGCCACCATTTCATACTTGTCTCCCGACAACTCTATATTTTTACCATATGAAAATGTGACCTCATTACTTAGGCAATGTCAAGAATTATCACAGAATGCGTAACGTGATAAGGACAAGGATACACACGGCACGCTGTCTGCCGCATACACTATCCGAAGATTTTCAGCAGTCCTCGCTCATATAAACCGGCTGTTTATGACAAAAGACATGGCTATAATTATTCTAGAGGTGGAGCATCTCTTGCTCGTGGGTCCGGCGTCCACACTAACACTACGCATGCGTGACTCTCCTCCTTCCCTCTCTCCAACAGCTGCCCATTACTTTCTGCACCACCCGCTAGCACTTGCTCCCCCATTGCGCATGTGCGTCCCCTCGCTTCCCTCTTCTCTCCTACGCTCTTCCTATCCTGCCTCGTAATGCTGACGCAGGGAGTGTCTGCCAACCTATGCTCACTGCTAGAGCTTCCTAAAATTAACCAGAGGGAACTCTGCCGCAGCGATCGTTCAGCGATCATGGGAATGATGGGTAGTACGCACATTTGCCTAGTCTTCGTACTTTCTGGTGGTGCATTGTACTTGTGGCTTCGATTATTGCTGTGTTTCGGTTTCGTTTCGAGAGAAACAACAAACGCTTTTAAACTTCGTGACTCAATTGGAAAAAATAAGCCTAGAAGAATAAGGTTGTAAAGCCCAACGGCTGAACATTTGCTGATCTTGGTTTCGTGAAAAAAAACAGCTCTAAGCCACACGAACACACACGGAGCCAGAAGTACGAATATCAGACGAACCCATGTACTACCCATTATTCCCATGCTCGCTGAAGCGCCGTGCGTTGCAGCTCCCATAGACACTAGCGCCAGAGTCCCGTCTAGTGTATACTTAGGAAACTCTATGCGCTCACTCTCCCCTCTCTTCTAAGCATTCCTCAATGCTGCACCTCGCAATGCCGATACAGGCAGCATCTGCTAGCAAATTTCTTGATTGAAAAAATACAGCATATCCACGGAGTGAATGAAGATGAGTGGGCGAAGCTCCAGAGATACATACGGAACTCGTGAATCCTTCGTGATTTTTGCCCAGTCGAACCGCATATCCACGAAGTGAATGATAATCGAAAAGCTTTCTTCGCCTGCCTGCATGCATGCCTGCCTGTCTGTTTATCAAAACATCTAAAACGCAGCACGCGCCTCCGCGCCATTTAGGGATCAATTCGACTACTAGCGATGTGAACGTCATCTAATGAACACTTCACGTACTAAGGGTGGCTATGACAGACAACTACGGTGGACAAACCTATGCCTTTAGGAGATTCACCCCTGAAAACGAACTGCTCATGCTGAACAACTGCGATGCTCCACATCACGTACCCCAAAGGCAGATCATGTAATATTTAAAAGTAATGAGGGATAAGCTCATTGTTGTTTGCGGTACCAACTACAAGGACATTTCATGTTGTCGGTTCTTAACGCAATCAGGAAATGTCCCAAAAAACAGGCTCACCTTCACACGGGCATCCACTCAAGAAAAACACCCCACACAACTCTGTGTGTGGGTTGTGTTGAACGTGAGCGCGTTTTCCTAAGTTTAGCAAATTGTTCAAAGGACCTATGGTATAAGGAGTCACCAGCTAGACTAAAGGAAAAGTTCTGATAAGTACTTTCAGCCACACTCACGGAGCTGTCACCATGTCACGGACTGTGGCCTGCCTAGGGCTTCTTGTAGAATGTAGGACTGCTATTCAAATCCACGTCAGGCTGACCACTTAGAACCATCACCAGGCTTTAAAATGCTTCGCGTTCCGCAGTGTACGTGGTCACATACATACAGTGGTGTCTATGTAAGTATTGCGAGGGAAACTCAGAATCCAGAAACTGGTAATATAACTCAATCATTGCGCCGTGGTTGTACGAAGACAGTGCTGGATGCTACAACAGCGGATAACCTACAACAGTCCTGTATGAGTAATCATCTGGCATCTTTAGTCAGCATTACTTGGTGTTATTCAATATTAGCCATAATTTTCACAACCCTATACTCAACACAACTCAGTGCAAACGATGTGTGGTAGTATGCAATGGAGATTTTTCTTGAAATTTTCTAACTTGGTGAGATGCCTTGTTAGACGGCACTGCCTTCGATATCAACAGATGAACCAATATTCTTTTTACCGAGATTGCTCATCGCACCCATGCTACAGGATGCAGGTGCGAAAGAACCGTGTTTGAAACAGCACTTGCGCACGCCAGACACAGATTGCTCGTATGACTAGGAAAACAGGAATAATCGTTACATAGGCCCTCGGCTGTCATGAAGGGGATGCTGCTGGAGTGGATGTTATGGAGGGGATGCTGCTGTGGAGTGTATTCTATGGCCGTGAATCGTGTGCTGCAATCGGTAACACAGGAACACGTGTCAAATAGTGTCGCCACTGACGCCTACCTACACCAGAACGTAGCTCTGCACAAAGGACAGGATATCACTGTCGCATTCAACTTTTAAAGGCAAAGCTTAAGGTTTCGCCAATTCTTTACTATGGGCCACATCACATGATACGTGAACGCCATCTACGAAGGTGCACTCATATGACATGGTTTACGTGAGTGTTTTATAATATTGTCTCCAAACATACTGCGCATGCGCCAAACTTCGGGTTGATAGTAATAGGCGACGCTGATTGCACTGTTGTAACACCCGTCACATCTCCCGGATGCTTCATAAGATTCGCAGAACGAGCCGACAAGTGTATTCTAGCAGTAAGTTATTCGTTGTTTTAGACAATACCGCTTAAATTATACGCTTACTTTTTCTTTCGCAGTTCCTGTCCATGATGAAAGGAGTGGAAGACTACATAAGTGAAGACGCCACGTACGTCGTAAAAAATATCTTGCAAGTTGGAGCCTTAAGAGATCTTTTGACGTCGAAGCCGTAAGTGTAGACCCTTTCCACGTGACGCCATCATCAGCACGCACGCTACTGCTGGAGACGCGCTAGCATAACCTTTCTCTGATAATCTAAACAACTTAACACTGATGTTGAAACTGTTTCACCAAGCAAAATATGTTGCATTTAAAACAACTGTATGCAGATGAGGAATACACATGCATATGTAAGCATGCGAGGCAGTTTTGTAATTTGATGAAATGCCAGATAACATTACCAAACACAAATACTTCTTCAGTTTGTTCAACTATGCATGACGAATTCAAGCAGTTAAACATGTTCATTTGTATCAGTAGCCAAAAAGGGAAGTTACAATCACGTCATGTGCATAAAAAATAATGAACTGTTATTTATATAACCGACGGACTCTAGTAAAGACTTGTTGACCTGGGATCTTCCACAGTTAACACCTGTTTCAAGAGCTAACCACAACAGTGAAACGAACAAGTTACGGATGCCAGCGGGATGCGTGATACATTTTCTAGAGAGCGCACTGGGCCGAAAGCTCAGACTTAAAGTTGCATGCATTGTATATCAGATAAGCTGGCGGCACTTGATCGCCATTGTCCAAGAGTAACACCGTTTCTTAGTTAACGCCCTCATCTCAGTAAAATTAAAAAATGTCGACCACACGTGCAGACTACATCCGAGAATATATGACGTTTCCAAGCAGAACATGGCTCATCTTACCCAACTTTTCAAAGCCACCTTTTCTATGGACTACGGTGGACAGCAGTTGTAATTCCGAAAACTCGGCGCTCTACCTCATTCACACCCCTATCAACAGAACACGCGCGGTGCCTTAAACACACACACACACACACACACACACAACATATATACATATATATATATATATATATATATATATATATATATATATATTAAAAAAGGGTTTATTGGCGACTGTTGGGACGGTGGTCCTACGAAGAAACACGATCGTGCAAGAGCAACGGTCAAGCAGATGCCGGCGATGATCAGCACGAGCCGAGCGAGCGAAGCCCAGCACCCAGTACCCGAGCGGTGGCGATGTTGTTTGCCAACGATGCTCTTTCTTCTTCACAATTTGCCCCCGCCGACAAAGAGCCATCCTGGCGACCTAAGAGTCTGGAGGCAGAGAGCTATGATATGGCTTAAGGCGGGCGACGTGGACGATGTCACGTCCACGCCGGCGCATGTCGTCAGATGGAGAAAGTGGCTCGATGAGAAAATTCACCGGCGAGGTTTGCTCCAAAACGCGGTATGGGCCCTCGTACTTTGGAAGGAGTTTTGAGGAAATGCCGGGGGTTAGGTAAGGAACAGCCAGCCATACAAGTGATCCCGGGGAATAGCTGGGGCTTTGTGAAGAGTCGGCGTTGTTTTCTTTCTGGCGCTGTTGTTCTTGTGACGTAAAGGTGCGTGCGAGTTCACGGCACTCTTCCGCATTTCGGGCAGCTTCGGACACAGATGGGCATTCGGATGCGTCAGGACGGTATGGAAGGAGAGTATCGATGGTGTGGGATGGTTCGCGTCCATAAAGAAGAAAGAAAGGTGAAAATCCAGTGGTAGACTGTGCCGCGGTGTTATATGCGAACGTGATGAATGGAAGAATGCGATCCCAGTTAGTATGATCGGATGTCACATACATGGTGAGCATATCGCCAAGGGTGCGGTTAAATCTTTCCGTGAGCCCGTTAGTCTGCGGGTGGTATGCCGTGGTCTTGCGATGAACAACATGGCATTCAGAAAGCAGAGACGTGACGACTTCTGATAGGAAGGCTCGACCTCGGTCGCTTAGTAGTTCTCGAGGTGCACCATGTCGTAGTATGAAGCGATGAAGGATGAAGGATGCTACGTCCCGCGCAGTGGCACTTGGAAGGGCGGCGGTCTCAGCGTAGCGTGTTAAATGGTCCACAGCGACTATGATCCACCGATTTTCATCTGATGTTGTCAGTAGAGGGCAATAGAGATCAATTCCGATCCGATCGAAAGGTTTCGCCGGGCACGGAAGCGGTTAAAGCGCACCGGACGAGTGGAAAGGCGGTGATCTGCGGCGTTGACAGTTAGGACAGCCCATGACGAATTTTCGAACGAAATTATACATTCCGCGCCAGTAGAAGCGATGGCGAATGCGTTCGTAAGTTTTGAAAACTCCGGCATGACCACATTGGGGATCGTCGTGAAAGGAGGCGCAGATTTGTGATCGCAAGCTGCGCGGGACAACCAAGAGCCACTTACGACCTTCGGGGGCGTAGTTGCGTCGGTGTAGCAGCCGATCACGAATGGCGAAATGAGCAGCTTGACGTCGGAGAGATTGTGGTACCGCAGTGGTTGACGATCCAGAAAGACAGTTAAAAAGGGAAGCGATCCACGGGTCCTTGTGTTGTTCACTGGTAAAGGAGTCGAGGTCGAGAGATGCGATGGAGTTGGTACCAGTGGTTCCGCAGGCTGAATCGGGAGGTAAAGGCGAACGCGACAGGGCGTCGGCGTCAGAATGCTTGCGTCCGCTGCGATAGATGACACGAATGTCGTACTCCTGGATTTGGAGTGCCCACCGAGCTAGGCGGCCAGAAGGGTCTTTCAATGTGGCGAGCCAACAAAGTGCATGATGGTCCGTTACCAGGTCGAATGGGCGACCGTACAAATAAGGGCGGAACTAGCGAAGCGCCCACACTAGCGCCAAGCACTCTTTTTCAGTGACGCTGTAATTGGCCTCGGCTTTAGTGAGTGTGCGATTCGCATAAGCGACGACGTATTCGGAGTATCCCGGCTTGCGTTGGGCGAGGACGGCGCCTAGACCAACCCCACTAGCGTCTGTGTGAACTTCCGTTGCAGCTGTCGGGTCGAAATGCCGAAGAATTGGAGGAGATGTTAGCAGACTACGGAGCGTGGCAAACGCGTCGCAGTCAGAAGACCAGGATGAAAGGTCTGCATCACCGCGTAGGAGGTTGGTCAGTGGTGACGTGATCGATGCAAAATTTCGCACGAAGCGCCGGAAGTACGAGCATAGTCCGACAAAACTGCGTAATTCTTTCAGTGTAGAAGGTTTCGGGAACTCAGCGACTGCTCGCAGTTTTGCAGGGTCGGGTCGAACACCATGCTTGAAGACGATGTGCCCTAAGATGGACAGCTCTCGCGCGGCGAAGCGGCACTTTTTAAGGTTCAGTTGGAGCCCAGCGTTGGTTAAACACGTCAGAACCAGTTGGAGCCGAAGCAGATGCGTAGGAAAATCGGGAGAGAAAACGAGAATGTCGTCGAGGTAGCATAGACACACAGACCACTTCAGTCCACGCAGTGTGTTGTCCATGAGTCGTTCAAACGTGGCAGGAGCATTACAAAGACCAAATGGCATTACGTTAAATTCGTACAGGCCATCTGGTGTAATGAACGCAGTTTTCTGGCGATCAGCTTCTGCCATAGGAACCTGCCAGCATCCAGATCGTAAGTCTAAGGAGGAGAAGAATTCGGCTCCTTGGAGGCTGTCAAGGGCGTCGTCTATGCGCGGTATTGGATAGACGTCTTTCCGCGTCACCTTGTTTAATCGCCGGTAGTCGACGCAAAATCGAATCGATTCATCTTTCTTTCGAACTAGAATGACAGGAGATGCCCAAGGACTGTGCGATGGTTGAATAACGCGACGGCGTAGCATCTCTTCGACCTGGTCGTTGATGACGTGACGTTCTGCAGCAGAGACACGGTACGGTCTTTGACGCAATGGCTGGTGCGAACCGGTGTCAATGTAGTGGTGCACTGCGGAAGTCTGACCCAATTGTGGCTGAGAAACGTCGAATGAATTCGCGAAGTGCTGGAGGAGATTAAGGAGCTCGGCGCGTTCATGGGCACTTAAGGTGTCGGCGATAGAACTCGAGAAGGTGTCACTCGATGAGCATTCCAGTGGAGAAAGGGCATGAAGTCCGGTCGAGGCGCTACTGCATGATTCGTCTGGCATGTTAAGTAATAAAGAATCGAGGTACTCCACTCGACCGAGACATTCGCCGGCAAGTAGCGTAAGCGGTGCAGAAAGGGGGTTGTGGACGAAAATATTGCTTCGGCCCGCAGTGACGTCGAGTGTAGCGAAAGGCAAGGAAACGGCTCTGCGGCTCATGAAAATGTCGGAAGGTGTAAACATTACTGTAGCATCATTATAGTCATCGCAGCAAACCGGGACAACGGCAAGAGAGGCTGGCGGAATTTCAGTGTCCTCACGCACCACAAGTTTTGGCGACCGCTCAAGGGTTTCGTGCAAAGGTTTGTCACACAGGTGCGAAAATTGAACTTCAGCGCGTGCGCAGTCGATGATGGCATGATGATTTGACAGAAAGTCCCACCCGAGGATAACGTCATGCGAGCACACCGAAAGGACGATGAACTCGACAACGTACATAGAGCCTTGGATGAATATGCGGGCCGTACAGGTGCCGAGAGCTCGAACTTGTGCGCTAGCTGTACGAAGCGATAGTCCAGAGAGCGGCGTGGTCCCTTTGCGTAGAGAGCGGCAGAGCTGGGCGGCTATAACAGAAACGGCAGCACCTGTGTCGACGAGGGCAAAGGTAGAAACACCATCGACAGATATAGCGACGACGTTAGCTGGTGAAGTGCGAGGACTTGAGCATTTCGACGACGGCGCAGTTCTTGCCTCTGGAACTGCGGCGTTCAGTTTTCCCGGTTGGAGGAAGCGGGTCTAGGACGCATTGGGGTCAGTGATCGCCTGCGAGGAGACGGGGAGCGGGGAGAGTGAGTTTGAGGCTGGGGTGACCGAGACTCAGGAAGGTTAGTGTATCCATACTGCGGTGAGGGATAGGGAGCAGGTATGTGCATGGGCTGTGGGTCATACGGTAACGGCCGAGAAGCGTCGTGGAGTGGTTGGAAGCGACGGCGACAATATCGTGCCACGTGTCCTGGAGTACCGCAGGCGTAGCAGATCGGTCGATTGTCAGGAGTGCGCCAGGAATTGCTGACTCGTGGTGCGGCCCAAGGTGTCGAAAAAGGGGCGGAGTGGGGAGCAGCTGAAGACATGGGTGGCAAATGCTACTGGCGGGGTCTGCTACGTACCACCTGGGCATACGTAAGAGGCGCGGCCACGGGCTGCATAGCCGGCGCATGGGCAACAGGCATGGCCACAGGCTGCTGGTGGGCAGCGACGGGAACAGCCTGAGCTACCTCTTCGGCATAACGTCGCGAGTGGTGAGGGCAGACGAGCGGACGGCGGCTGCTGCGTGAAGGGAATCAACGACAGTTGCCGAGCTACTTCTTCACGCACGAAGTCTTTAATCTCTTGCAGGGTTGGTGAGTGGTCGGGAACAGAAGTGAGAGTGGAGAGCGAGTCGGCGTGTGAGGAAAATGGCCGAGTCAGGGCGCGTTGCTTGCTCAACTCGTCGAAACTTTGACACAAAGTGACAAGTTCCTCAACGATGCAGGATTACGGGCCAGGAGCAGCTGATATGCACCGTCATTTATCCCTTTGAGGATGTGTTGAATCTTCTCCGACTTGGACATGGTGGTGTTCACACAGTTGCAAAGACCAATAATGTCTTCGATGTAGCTGGTGAAAGATTCCGTTGGCTTTTGTGCGCTAGTCCGCAAGCGTTGTTCGGCTCTGGACTTGCGGACTGCGGGTCGGCCAAAAACGTCAGCAAACAAGGTTTTAAAGATGGACCACGTCGTAATGTCGTTTTTGTGGTTGTTATACAACATTTCGGCCACGTCAGTGAGGTAAAAGATGACGTTAGTCAATTTGTCCGCGTCATCCCACTTGTTGTTTGCGCTCACCAGTTCGTAGTTAGCGAACCAGTCTTCCACGTCGGTCTCATCAGCTCCGCTAAAGACCTTGGGCTATCGCAAACGAAGAACGCCGGGGTTTCTGGGGGATGAAGTGGAAGAGCCAGGTTGCGCGTTGTTGGTAGCCATGATGGGAGGTAGCGTTCGGTTGCGCAGCTCCAGGTTCAGGCGACGGCGAATGGCAGCACCCAGGTTCAGGCGACGGGGAATGTCAACACCCTCCACCAATTGAAAAAGGGTTTATTGACGACTGTTGGGACGGTGGTCCTACGAAGAAACACGATCGTGCAAGAGCAACGGTCAAGCAGATGCCGGCGATGATCAGCACGAGCCGAGCGAGCGAAGCCCAGCACCCAGTACCCAAGCGGTGGCGATGTTGTTTGCCAACGATGCTCTTTCTTCTTCACAATATATATATACAACATATACACACACACACACACACACACAACATATATATATATATATATATATATATATATATATATATATATATATATATACGTGTGTGTGTGTTTGTGTTTGTGTGTGCGTGTGCGTGCGTGCGTGCGTGCGTGCGTGCGTGTGTGTGTGTGTGTGTGTGTGTGTGTGTGTGTGTGTGTGTGTGTGTGTGTGTGTGTGTGTGCGTGTGTGTGTTAGCTGTTTGAATCGGAGCGAAAATTCTGCGCAGCCATGCTTATAAAACAGTCGGCTGTGGAAATTTTGATCGGCTGACTGATTAGACTTACCCTTCAGTTTTTCACATACACCTGGTTTATCGTCTGGCGTAAGACAAACCACGCGATATTTTCGGGAGGCTACCTCGGCAGCCTCAGGCTGTCCTAATGGTGGCGCCTCTAAATGTAATTGTATTTAGGTGATTTAAGGAATTGTTTTTATTGCGTTTCTCTGATTTCGTTCCTGTGATGAGTAGTTCAGAACGCGTAGTTTTTTCAGACAAACACAAAGATAGCAAGGCATAATTCGACTGTATACGACCAAATATATGAATGTGCAAGTAGCAAACTGTCGGCTGTTGAAGATTTCCCAGTGGTGTCAGTAATTTCAACCAGGGCAATGTGTTTATCGAACGTCACACTCACTGCGTGATACCGTATAAGTCTGCACAGATTCATACTGCGAAACTGAATGGAAAGATTTTGGTATTTGAAGATATGATTCAAAAATATTTGTACTCTTAAGACCCTCTTGATTTCTTTTTAAGGCTTGAAAATTCTAGTGGCAGATTGCTGGTGCGTGAAACACTTTTTACTCACTTAAATGCCAGGCGCGAAAATGACACACACTAATTTTACGAGAGATGTGCTTACTTGACCTGCATTTAGAAGAATTTAAAATATTTTTTTGTATTTGTGGCTGAGTGGCGCGAAAAATTATTGGAGTGCCCTATCAGCACTACCTGCCGTCACCACTATAGGAGTACCTGATAGCATTAAGTAGCGGATGATATGGTCACCTAAGTTTTCCGGCGTATTGGCATTGGACGAAGAACCATAAGCTGATATAAAAAATCATTATAAGATTGAAATTTTCCTTTGTTGTTGTCTTAATTGTGACATATTTTGTCCCATTACATTTCTTTTGATCTCTTCTCATGTGGCCTTTCGGTATGGCTAGGCATGAGGTGCTAGCGTACATGGCGTTCCACACGACCGTCTACCTGGCCCCCTTCCTACAAGGCAAGGAGGATCTCTGGGGCTTCGCTATGTTCATGCTGACGAAGACGCAACGGCCGCAACCAGTGCCCAAGTGGCGGCTCTGTCTGCGACTCGTGGACAGGCTCCTACCCGGTCCCCTTGTGGTTGCTATAGAGCTGGTAGATGCCAGCACGCCATTCTTCGCTGACATCACGGCACGTATCACAGAACACCTCGAGCTTCTGCAACTGCTGTCTCAGACTAAGGAAAAGTAGGGAAATTTATCGATATATTTGACCGACTTATGGTATACTCGGCTGCCTGCTATCACACTTCAACTCGACGGAGACATTGTGGAGCCCACTGTTGAGCGGATCAAGAGTAAGCATGTCAGAGCCGAACTCGCCAGAGCCATTGAAAACCGTAAAAGGATACATGTTCCAGTGTCTTCTCTTGCAAACAAACAAGTTGCATAGGAACCAAGAAACCCATGCAGGTATCACGGCTGAGGCCGTCATGTCAGCAACCTAAGCTGCGGCAACCGTATCATATCTTTGACGGAGCCCTGTTGTCGAAACTCAGAAGGTCTTAGAACGCTCTGAACTAGTGAAAGATGGCTTGATGTAACCAATTAATGTTCAGCATTGACGTTGTGCCGTGAAGAGAGGTGCCTCCCTCCCCCCTATTTTTTTTCACTTTATATTGGCTAATCAACGAGTCCAATAGCATTCATACATTTTCCTCAAGAACCTTAAACTGTCGCGTATTATGCGAAATTATATTTACCAAACATTTTTTTAAAGGAGGAAAATATGCACTCTGTCAGCAACTCAATTTTATTGAGCAACATTGAAGTAGCTGGTGATCTCGCGCTCGACCTTCTTCCTGTCACAATCTAGGAGTAAAGGCTTCTGAAGAGTGAAAAACAAGAGAGCGTGCCAAAAAATAGGCCCAGAGCTTTTCATAATAGTCGGAATCCTCTTTCGTTGTCGCGTTATGCAATTTTGGGAAAAACTGCGACCATATCTACCGCATCAAAATGTGTCCTATGAACTTGAACTTCATCTTTGTTTTGCATCTATATATGGTACAGATAACAAAAAAACAGAAAAAAGTCACGTAATGACTTCACGAGGTCTGTGTGTCTTTGTTTGTTTTTTTATAAGGACAACGTATCGGCCAAAAAACGAATTATGCAGAATCACACGAACGAGATTACACTATTTTCTCACTGACATACAAATTCTCGCGTGCTCATACATGAAGAGTGGCTAAACTTCCGCTCACTTCTTTCCAAGAAAAATTTCTGGTTACAGCCTTGGTGTTGGAGAGCTCGATTGTGACCATGCTGTATACGACGAGCATCTTCAAAGCGCTCTGGAGCGCTCGACAACGAGCAGACGAATTTGCCACAAGACACAATATTTTTTTTACCTTCATTGCAATGTGATGGATGACAAGAGATAGCAATTTTTCTCCGCTATTTCGTCTTTCCTGTTTTCTTTCTGTCTCTCATTTGCCCACTCTACCCGTGCAGGCCGAGGTGATGATCGAAGAAGTGCGATCTTCTTTTATAGAAGAGGTCATGGCAATCGAACGCCTCGAAAGTTGGACCAAGCATATGCTGACAGTCAAGGTGAGTAGAGATCACTACGCGAAGGCCAAAAGCAAGTTCCACCCGCGATTCATTGTCATATATATTATGCCGGTAGTTTATTTTTGTTCATCTAATAAAATATCTCGCTACAAACTATAAGATGTCGTTCGACTCCGTGCTATTCTACACTGCTGCAGTGCAGTTAGTTTTAAAACTGCACAAAAAGAAATGTAAACTCAGTGCAGCCAAGTCCCATTAAATCTTTCCAAGTCAAAAAAATCAATAAATGTGAAGCGAGAAATAAACTCCTGACTTTTTCTTCTTCAGTTTATGACCTTGGTTTTGCAGAACAATCTAATGACGTCATTCAGCATCTCAAGCTTCGAAATATCTCAACCTTATATATTACGTTTCTTTTAAGCTGTAGTAAATTTTAAGCTGTATTTTTTGGAGATTCTAATTGTGGGCACCTTCCGGTAGACCTAAACCTCGACACCACGCACCATATTTAGTTTGTTATAAATTTAGTCATAACTGTAGCTCCATTACAACAGGAGGGGGTTATAGAATGCATACATATCAAAGCATGTGAGACACTTATGAGACAACGAATTGCACAATAATAAAATAACATACATGTATTATTGAAACACAGCTTGAAACAAGATATACTCTACGAAAATTTCTCCAATTGCGGCGGCCTAGTCTGACTCAAAAAAAAAACCCCATCTTAAAATTCCGCTTACATACGTACTATTCTTAATAGAATGTCGCAATGGCAATGCTGCCCGGTTATCACGCCTAGAATTATTTTCATGAGAGGCAGCTGAACGCCTGTGAAAATTCCTTCTTACGTATTCCTGCTCTTCATAGCGAAGCCGAAAAATATTAGGTTCATGAACCACACGGGTGGTATGTCACGCCTGTCTGTCCACTACCTCGTCTTACGTTGCTTCACTCACCCTGTAAGTAAAATTAGCATACGTAAAACGACGGACACATACAGGAAATGGGCCTGGGCTCGTTCTGTGTCTTTAATTACTTTACTGTGTGTGTCTCCGTCGTTCTTGCCCTGGTTTTCTCAGTACGCCTCGTTTGCCGCTTGCCCAACTGTAAGCGTTACTATAAAGCACTCTTTGTTGCTATTGGTGAAACCTTCTCCGAGAAAGAGAGAGAAAGAAACAACCCTATTTATCCCATCCGAAGGGAAAGGCGCTGCGAGAATGTGAAGGATTCAACTCGCGGTAGGCCTCCTCTACCACCTTAGCTCACCTCAGGATAGGTAAGCGTAAACAGTCTAATCAAGTGTGAGCGTCTAAGCTTGCCTTCTACATCACATCAACGCTATGAACATCTGCTGCACATCGTCCCAGTGCTGAACAATCGGTTTTACCGTCGTGCTCATTCATCTAGCGTTCATACACAAAAGCAATTAGGTGTCAATACGGTGTTTCTTTGATTGAATGCTATTGATCACTGCAACATGGCGACTGTTCATTAAAATTCAACTAAAGGGCACATAGAAAATTCCAAGCGTAAATTTTCATTTTCTCGCACCTGCAGGCCCAGAGTATTAGAGTGCACACGTTCTTCATGGCACAGTACGCAATCAACGTGTTCGTTAATAACACGATGACACAGGTAAGCAAAATATTCAAGTAGTGTCATATCCTTTCGACATAGACTCGGGTAAGCTTTGTAAAGCAAAAGTAAAGTGTATTCTCTTACCATCTATCATCCATAACGAGAGTTTCGTAGTCGTTGTCATTGGCCTTTCTCAATGTACAGTCGGCAGAAAACTTGTGCTGATCATTAACACATTACGCTGCGTAGCTGTGTCTCTGTACATAGCCGAGCAGTCAGAAGGACATATGGTGTATGTGCCTCGATATTATTTATTGCATGAAATATCCCTCTTCCTCACACGCTTGACTTCTCTTGGAATCCAGTCTATTGCTTTTAATCACGAGCGGTAATCCTGCCTTCTCGCTACATGCCCTGCGTGTTCGCAATGCTGGGACTAAACCTACCAATGAGAGCGCACCGAAAGCGATTTCTTAGGGTTATCTCGAAAACAGATCTTCAGAAAATTGCACCTAAGTTTTCCGGCAGCCGCCATGAACTCTGGTCACGTGAACATTCGGCTAATGTCGCGTAATGTAAACGGAAAGAAAGGTAGCGCAGATTTTATTTTGTTGTTGTTGTTCTTATTGCTGTTCCTTTGGCGGAGTCCGTGTATACAAAAAAGTGTGCACCGGTCTGCTTAACTGCAAGCAACCTAATAAACGCGTTCCCTCTTTTAAACATATCGTTTTCAGTGCACAACGATGATGATGGTGATTGCAAAGACGGTCCTCTTCTCAAAGTTAGCTTCAATAATCATGAACGCTAGGATTAATGTTCCTGCATTTAGCTGCCATGACGTAGAAATCCCTCACTGGTCTTCCAGATTCAAAAAGAGATACCATGGAAGAAGGATAGTCCCTTCGAGTACTTTCTCAATGTCAGCGCCTTCATGGCGAAGGACTGGGCAAGTCCAATACGCCATCCGCTCATAGAGCAAAGGTGAGAGACCACAATAGAGAAAACGTCCTGCATACGGCACTTGTTGATGGCTTATTTCGGTGGCATACTTGCAGACGTCGTTTTTCTCATTCGCGAAGATTAAACCCCTTTCTCTTTGCGACAACTTCGTCAATGTAGCTAATGCTGGAATAAATCTGAACAAAACAATAAGACACGGTCTCAACTTCCAAGAGTTTAGTGATTTCGTGCGAATAGAGCTACGCTCATCGTATACCAGCGTAAACCCCTTCACAAATACAAAAAAGAGGACGCGGACACAAGCACTACCGATAAGCATCTGCTTTAATGCGAACGCATGCCTGATATATTTACTACTGTTGACACCTTCACAGGTAACAAATGTGCTGTCATCCTCATATCTCCAGCAAAAACGAATAACTTCAGCAGGACTTAAAAGCGCTGATCTAATCAGGCTTTTAAGACATGCTTAACACGCGTTTTTTCTTTGAAGTGCTCCCGATTAAGCCGCTGTTAGCGCGATGGCATTACAGAGCTCATTCCACAGAAACTCCGGTGTTGGCGTCGGTGACGACGTCGGCGTCGGCGTCATTGGTTGTGAGCGAAAAATCTTGTTCATGACCAAAAAATCAATAAATATCCAAATGAAACAAATAATAAAATAATCGTAGCATATCTATGGAGTGAATGATGAATCATGATGAGTGAGGCGATGCGGCCGTCCATCTCTCCGTCTGTGTCTGTGGATATGCTGGGCTGGCTGCGCCGCCGGATATACGTGGGATAGCGCTAGACATTAACCAGCTTCATCCTTCAAAAAGTTGTGTTTAAGTGAGGATGCAACCAGGGTAGTTTGTTCTACCGAGCGAGTGTTCTACCAAACATCCACGCGTCTGCTTGTCAATGCAATGAAAATAACTTCCTTTGCTTCGAGATGCCGGCAAATTAACTTTCATACTTTACAAACACACGCGTTCTGTATACATGCTTCACAATTCAACATCGAATAATGCAGTTGTAATGTGAGGTACCAGCTTACTTTACCATCGGGCGTCAGAAGATGCGGTTATCATGATGACTTCGTGATTCAAAACTGGTCACCTATTACACAAAGCACACACGTCACTGCACCTTTTCCCTTAAGGCCACTTAGCGGGTGCATGGCAAGCGCGAAAGTTTTCGTGCACTAAGTGTTTCAAGTACGCACTAGCGATAGGATATCGCTATTGCGTTCAACTCATAAAGTCGAAGATTAAGCATCCCCATTTCTTTTTACCTCGTTAGCTACGTATAGGGACAATGTGCAGATGAAAATCGTCTTGTCTGTTGTTTTATTATCAGGGTCATTGCTGCTACTGATGATTATGGTGATTTTGTTTGTGTTGTCGACATCGATGATTTTGTTTTATTGTACCAGTCACTGATGGCATCGATGATTTAGTTTTATTGTTGCTCTTCGTGATAAAATCGATGATTCTGTTTCATAGTTGCACTTGCTCCTCCTAGTTTTGTTGTTGCTGCTGTTCCCGTCTACATATCAGTGAAAGTGAGCTTGGAGCACTCAGTACATAACCTGATCCCTTGAATGTGCACCAAAAAACACACTTAAATATTTTTCATTATAATTTCAGGTGAGGGCTCTCGCTTTTCGATTCCGACTGCCAATTCAACCCCCACAGGAATGTTGTAGGTAAGATCGCTAATCTTTTCTAACACTCCTCCACACACACGAAAATGTATCACATGAGCATCAATCTATCATGATGCAGAACTGATGTCTTCAATAGCATGTTGCCATTGACAAAAGGTGCTAAAGGATTACTAAAGAATCTATGCAGCTTGCCTGAAAAAAATGTTTTAATGACACTAGGCAAGAAAGTAATGCGCGGGTTATTTAGTGAAGTCATGAAACCTCATTCCTTGCGAAGTATACGAGATAGCGGCTCGAGTTCATGCTGGTTTGATGCCGGGAAACGCTTAGCTCTGAGGAGAAAAGAAATGCTCGCATGAACTTGTTGGGTGGAGGTGGTCATCGTGGTTGGTCGCGGGCGTTCATCGTGGACTTGCCTTGTTTTCCTACAGCCCACACAACAGGTGTACGTGCCAGCAAGCACTACAGATAATGGCGATGATAGTAGTAACATGTCAGCGTAGCGGCGAGCCATGACGACCCGCTAGCAAAAGCTGCGCGAGCCGCCTGCGTACTTTGCATAGAGCCTGCTAGGCGCGTGTTCCAGACACCCACTTTACGCGGCGCATGGGTTTATTAAATGCGAAGCTTTTCTCAGGGAACTTCCGTGACTTTGAGAGTGTCTATCTATCTATCTATCTATCTATCTATCTATCTATCTATCTATCTATCTATCTATCTATCTATCTATCCGCATATGACCTTTAGGTATCCTGGCCGTTTCAATAATCGGATCTATACCCAAATTGGTGTGGCATAACATAACTGTATGACGAGCATAACTGACTAGACATAACATGAAAATCGTGTCGTGTATGGACGTGTATGCCATGAATGTCATTATTTACGTTTTAGGGTCTTCGATGCTCTTGCGGTAGTTACGTTCACATGACATGTTGCAAAACTGGTATGGCATGACATGACTCCTTGTCAAACACAAGTGACAAGCCCTAACATGGAAATCATGACGTGCATGTCATATAAGTCATGACTACACGCCACACTCATGGTGCGCTCGCGTTCGTTTCGCTAGCTTCGCATATATCAAATTTGGTATTATGGGACGTAAATGCATGACATGACTGTTGCAAACATGATTATCATGATATGGGTGTAGTGTGAAACATGGCTATATGTATGCTCATAGCGTGCTCGCAGCCATTTCGCTAGCTTCACATATACCGAATTCGGTATTACATGACGTGAATGGATGACGAAGGTAAATGACACGTCCAAACAAGATTATCTTGATATGCGTGTCATGCAAAACATGGCTACATGCTACGCTCATAGCGTGCTCACGGCCGTTTTGATAGCTCCCCCATATACCAAATTTGGTATCACGTGAGGTGAATAGACGACGAAGGTAAATGTCACGTCCAAACATAATAATCATGACATGAAAGTCATGTACGGCATAATTTACGTCCGCCTCGTAACGTTGTGCTAATTTTAATGTGGCATGCCAACCTTCCTCATTCGTGCTTCGAATATCATTGATTCCCACTGTACGTGGGATCTGCGTTTTTTTTTTCAACAGGCTGCATAAGAACCCCACCGAGGAACGGCGGGGGTTCTTATGCAGCCTCTTGAAACGCTATGGCGTTTCACAAGGTCAATTTCTGTTAAAACGTTGAAGCGCAAATCATGATTTCTGCAATACTCAGGCAAACCTTCATGTTTTAACCACTGCACAGTCCTGTCATGTTTCAAATAAACTTTCAGTGAGAGCTGACAGAGCTGCTGGGATATTTTTCCTTGCTTTCCTCTTCATAGCGCCGTTAATTCTAGCGCTGCCTTTTCAAAGCTGTCCGACTCCCGTTTTTTTTTTTTTTTTCGTTTTACACTGTCATGTGAAACATGCATTTGCTAGTGCAGTATCTTGCCTCACTGTTTGCATGGTTAATTAAACATAAAAATGCGATCCTTCAGTAATTGAATATATCCATGTACCTGATTTCTTCGTCACTCCTAGTATTTTCATGTCACAATCGGGCAGTGGTTCCGCTAGCCATGTTCAACCTCTCCATGCCAACATCAGCGAGAGAGAGGTAAGCTTGTGCCAATGGCATTTTTTCTATGAAAAAAACTCACAGGGGCCTTTACTCATTCTTCTAAGACATTTGAAAGGCGAAAGCCCACTGATGTGGTTGTTTTAGCGCGCATTTTATATCGAGCTGCAAGCTTCTCTACATCACGTTCACTCATTAAACTTGGTTATTTATCTGAGTTCTTGCCTTATTTGCTTCGATTATAATCATAGACATTGTTATGACGCAGAAACAGCAGCACTCTAACGCAGGACAGCTCACTTTCTCGCTGTGTGTGCGCTTGGTTGTTCTTTTCGTGCTGCATGTTTGATGTGACAATATATGCGCCATCATGTTTTCGTCGTTTAGTGCGGTTTTGAATTCCTTAGGCGTGGCACGATTATTTTTGCTGCACTTCGGTTTCTCCGCCTTGTCATGTTTATGCCATACATAAAAATCATTAATTATGGTTGAATCTTGCTGCCCACCCCATGGTTGGCAGATTCTTGAAACCAAAGAGAAAAAAAAACAGTTGTAGCACTTTCTCACATTTTTCGGAAGATTATTTTTAGGTCTTGCCGACCGCGCTAAAAGAAACCCCAAGCGCGCCTTTTATACACAGCAGATTATCGCCCTCGTCACGTTGCGCAATCTTCGGCATCGGCATCAAACTGTCAAAAGTATACCACGCGCTCACTTTTCCTGAAACTGACCTTTCTTGTGAGCTTTTTTTGAAAATATATTTTGAGGCTTTATCCGTGGTCGTTTGCGCAATGACTGTTTGCTTTCTCGCTTACGGTGATATCTATTCGCGCCATACGCTCGTAAACGCAATGCGTCTTATTCGTCTTTCGTGGACGATTACGGAGAGAGTCATATGCCATTACAGCAGTATTTATGACACGCGGGCTTCCCATTCCTTATAAATCAACGCCTAAGTAGAATCAAGATGGAAATAGCACCTAATTAGACGGGGTACCTGTCGGCTTCTACTAATGCTCGTCTTCAGAATTACCTGCGTGCAGAGCTAGTACTTAAGATTGAAGGTTACTTGTTACGTTCTATATAGATGGCTCGGAACAGAAGTTTTGTAAAGTTTTTCAACGACTATGGTCAGCATTGTCAATATGCAACGTCGTCCCTTATGGTAATGTCTGTGCAGCTATGAGTTCATTTTGCATGATTTTGGTGCCACTGTTATTTTTACTTCGCCAGTTACACAAACTATGAAATCATCAAATTGATCATTGGAACAGCAACGTAACTATTCATATGTTGTTTACTTGGGTATAGCACTATATGCATAGGTTAATGCTGTCTCCATTAATGACAGAATGAACGGCGAGTGGACGTAGAATAAAGGCAGCCATCACATTCAACATGCGTCCCCAACGAGCGATCATGTTAGAAAAATGGTCATGATGTCGATGATAATGTACTGGCAACGTCAAAGTGCCAAAACATGTCAGCTGAATGAGCTATAGCCTTTATTAGGTATTTGTTACTCAGAGTGCGTAAGAGCGCGACAGAAAACGAGGTGGGCAGGTGATATTGATAAGTTTGCAGGTTTAAGGTGGATGAAAAAGCATATGACCGGGTTGATTGGCGGGACATGTGATAGGCGTTTGCCCTGCAATGGGCGTAGTAAGGGTGATGATGATCATTATAATGTTGCCTCAGAACAGAAGCGGAACCCACCATACTCTCTATATTTATTACTGGTCTATAAAAAAACAGTGTATTTGTTCAAGAACACCCCCCCCCCCCGTGCCTCATTTCAAATTAGCATGGGAACTAAACACGTGGACAAAGTTTTCTAAATATTTCCTACCATACAGAAGAATTTTCCCGAGAATCTCCTCTTGGAACTTGTTAATTTTGTATATAATACATAAGGTATTTCATTGACGTAGGTCATGAGCCTGATAACAGAGTAGTTAACAGGGTCCGCGCAGAAAGCCAATTATATTCGACGATCGTCTCCTTCTCTTACAAAAAAGCAATCTTTGTCAAAAGCACGCTGCAGTAAGGAGAACGGCAACAAACTCATGTTTTATACCATGTAAGGCTAGCAGAAAACTCTCTTATGATGAAACTTAGCTTTTTTTGGGACACATTTGTCAACGAAATGTCGGCTTATGATATTTTGCCGCACGCTAAAGAACCCCAGGTGGTCGAAATTTCCGGAGCCCTCCACTACGGCGTCTCTCATAATCATATGGTGCTTTTGGGACATTAAACCCCACATATTAATCATCAATCATGTCGGCTTATGAAAACTCGGCCACTGCAGCAAGCGATTCGACCTTCATGCTCTCTTTCACTACTTCGCAAACCGAGTGTAAAAAGCAGAACGTATACGAAGGTGTGATCCATCTGCTGATTGCTGTAACGATACAGCTCGCGCAATCGAACCCTTTCAAGCAAAAGTTGTGGTATGCCGAAGCCACGCAGTCACCGGTTCAACCTGCGAGCCTTTCGCGTGATGAAAGACGGCCGGCGTGTTTCCATTCTATTTGGCTTCCCTTACTACTTTCGCTCGGACGTGGAGCATACGGCGCTTCCGAAATATTATCCGAAACCTCCAGATGGCGACGGCAGCGATGACAAGACAAGCGCCCGGGGATCTACACATTTGCTCTCACAATATAGTGGACCTGGGTGGTCAGGTTTCACGTCTGGTATCTTTTCCCGCCTTCGTGTAATATCTTCCATTGTCATCGTTCCACGGGGACACTGCTTTTCATGCTCATTTTATGATATCCACGAGGGCTGGTATTGTAGTATTTTTTATTGTGCCATATACAACTATTTTTGCTACTATTTTGCAGGACGTTTCATATACCCAGAATCAGCACTCGGATTTCCGCCTGTCTCTTCAGGGCGACATTTTCAGGTGAGAGCTTCATTGTATTGCTGACTATCACCGGGCGCGTTGAGTTTTTTTTTTCTGGGACAAGGCGGGGGATGGGGGGAGGATACTTACTGGCACGTGTTTTCATAGGGAGGGAGATGAATAGAGGAAAGTACGCGTCAAAGCGTCACAACCTCGGCCGGCGTAAGAGGCGACACTCACGCAGACTCTCACATGCTGTGCCTTTTTCTTCAAACCGGGACATTTAAAACCTCCTCCAGATTTGTCACATAACCACGTTTAGTAGTCACACACATTCAATCGAGCTTATCTCGCCGGACTCGTTGACACTCGTGCATCTGTTTGAGACCGAATGAGTCGTGAGACTTAGCGAGTCCACTTAAGAGCGAGTTTCTACTGAACATCCGTAGTACTTGTATGCCACACCGGAGGCCTGGCGTCCTCAGGTGTGAACGCCACTTGTTCTTGCCGTTGCCCTTGGTCTAGACGAAAAGAAAGGGCAAGACACATTGTGCATACGATCGATTGAATCTTCTGCATAGGCAAAGCGTCTTGACTTAACCCCAATAGGCTGCTTATAGGCGCAGCTAATCACTTTTGTGAAAGGCATTGTGATGTTTGAAGGATAACTCGAGGTTGCGCGTTCCAGCAGCAAATTCATAAGTATTATTGTTCATTGCTCAAAAAGAACACTGCCAAAAACAAATGCGGCGTGCATTTTGGGCCTAAGAACAACTTCTTTTCTTGTAAAAATTGAACACGATTGGTTGCGGGGTAATTAAATATTCAAATATTTTCTAATGAAGGTTAATTAGCAAAACTCGCTCAAATAACGTATTTTTTATATGATAAAGAGTGCCTTACAATTAAGTTGTGTGAAATTTAAACATATTCGGATACAGCATCACAGTTCGCGCCTGAAGGAGATATGAAGTATGGTATAGACAGAACAATATCGTTTTTAAGCAGCTCCCTAAAGAAAAAAAATATCAAATAATTTTCCACATAGAACCTGTAAGAACAAAAATTATACAATAATAGTTCTATAGTCACTAAGCTATGACATGAAGCAATAATACAAAAAGAACAAATTTTAAGCGACAGAACAAACTTTAATAAATACGAATTCCCGTCCGACCTTTTTTTTTTCCCCAGACACATTTCGACTAATGGCTCAGTAGGAATCTTGAATGCCAGATTTTCCAAAAAAGACTAAGAAAGCTTCATGTTTGTCCTGAAGTCTTCATGTTCTTTGTTCATGCTGTTATTGTGTATGTTCTATAGCTCATCACAGGACGCAGATACAAATATAGTGGAAATGTTCAGTCTTTAATAAGAGTTTATTATTGAGAAAAGTATTGAAACAATATACGCCGTAGAAACAAGCACCGTATCGACCAATACTTGCGGGTATCGCTTGATTGTTCTTTCCTTTATTTCTTTCTTTTTTTGATGTTCTTTCCTTTATTTTCAGATAACTTTTACAGACACACTGATATAATCCCGATGGAGTATACCTCGAAGCACGTCAATAACACCCTGAATTGTCTGACCCGGCATTACAAGAATAAAGGCCAGGTACAGTGCCTCTATTGCATCCTCTTTCGAACCGCTAATATGACGGCAACAGTTTCTTTCACACGAGCAGCACAGCATGTGCCAAATTCATTATGTTTCCTTCACGCACTCCATTCCTTCAGCTGGTCGCGCCCGTCGACTCATTATCAGCATTGATTTTTGCGAGTGATTCCGTGTCCTGAGAAGTTTTTGTCATTATTGATTCCTATTCTCTTTTGTGCTGGTAGTTGAAACAAGTGTAAATAAACTACATATGCGACGAGTCTTTCTGTTTAATATCATTATTCAGAGCCCCCCGTCATTAGTTTTATAATGTAAATGCAAGGTCAAGAGCGGTATCAGTGTCGGTACAAAAGCAGCAAGAGCTAGCCGGGTGTACGGGCAGCGTCGCAGCAGCAACCAGGCAGTCTTAGCTCGTGCCTCGCGCCAACGCGTCGATGTCGCTGCAGTAGTGGGCATTCCTCTTCACTACAGTTTATGTAAATGGAGGCGAAGTTTTATACTGTACTATGTCAGTGCGCCTTACAGAGCATTAGGTTCTCTTAATGTATCTGAGGATATGATTGTCTTTCACGCTTCGAGACATGTATTTCCTGAATCGCTAATGCTATAGAGCTGTCCCTAACAAAAAACTTAGTGTAATCTTCATTTTGAACGTGTTCGTAGTGAAGGCGAGTGTATCATGACAATAAAAAAAATCTCGTTGAGGCAACGTTTCTTAGTTTATCCCAAGTTATTTAGTCTTATATGTTTTGACTATATTGTCTATCGGTCAGACGTATAGTCTACGGGTCATAAGGACATTCAAACTATCTGACTGTGCTCACTTTTTCGTGTTAGCTTTAAGGTCACGTTTGCTGCATTGAGTTGTCACTAACCACACGAAAATTTCATTCGCAGGAAATGACAGGATTTGAAAAAGTGGAAGACTGCACCGCGGTCATTGTGGCCTACGAGGTACGTCTTGTGCACCACCACGTCTTGTTTTAGTCATTACTGGCCAGGTAGAAATATGTGAAATAACTGAATACCCTAGCGAAAGAAGAAGCAAGCCCGCTTGCAAAATGTTTGCTGAAGATTAGGGCGTACGTATCATCCACTAATAAGGTTGGAGGCGGGTGCCAGGGGCGCTTCTCGTCAGTGACAGCTGTGAGCTGTACCACGCACCCAATCCGGCGAGTGATCAGCGGCACTTCCATGGTGTAGACAGCTGCATGGCCGGTCACTGTGTGGCTTCTGCCTCAAGGGGCCTAATTTTGCTGCTCGCGTTACCTCAAAAGAACTAGAGGCAGGCGCAGTGCACTTGCCTCCCTCTGTTCAACCATCACTGCTTTATGTCAGCAGTGGCTATTTCCACCAGCATTGTGATTGTGGTCGTGGCTATCTTATCAGATGTGTTAGTATTTGCTTGCGCATGCATGATGCCGGATCAATTTAGGCACTGTTTACAACTACAAACTTTATTTTGCAAAGCTTGCTGATGCATTGATATCGCAGTCAATTCATCGCGATGTGGGCAAACCTGTGATCTATATATTCTCCTTCGCCTTGCATTAATTTCGCTCTCTTTCCTATTTCTTTGCGCCACGTACGGCAGACCTTCCAGCAACGGCTGTTCAGCAAGCAGTACCTAAATGCCGACTACAGACTGCAAGGCCTCGGAAAAGTCACAGCAAATCAACTGTTTTTCGTATACTACGCACTGGTGAGACTTTCTGTGGTGGTAATTTCTGTATACTGGTTGGGTTTTCTAGTCCTCTTCAGAAAAGCTTGATTAAATGAGCACCATCGCTGCGAACAGGTCAAGGTTCAGTTTAATTTATTTATATACGAAAGGTCATCTTATCCCATCGAAAATTAAGAAAACATTTGATATAACAAAACATAACAAATTAATAATGCAAATTAGGAACTAAAACTGAAAGAATAACGAGACAATAAAAGCTAACCCGTGTTTTAAGCTGCTATCCACGCCGCTAAAAGACCAAGCTTTTGAAAAATGAGAAAATTTAATACTGAAAAACGAATGTTTGTAGCTGCCCGTGCCATACATGTCGCGTGCTAAGTTCCCTAACTAATACGGCGATCTGGGCGAATCAGTGTATTGCCATCTCCGGGTAAACGTGCAGTGCGGCGGAGACAATGAACGAGAAACGGACGACACGAGCGCAGTCTTTCAAGCAAAAAAATTTATTTCGTTCACAAACGAAAATGCGTTTAGGTCACGCGGTCTCTTGTGTACCGGGCAATCACCGGGTGACTTCAAGGCATTTTTGTTTGCGCACGAAATAACTTTTTTTTTCTTCGGTTAAGAGTCAGCGCTCGTGTCTTCCGTTTCTCGTTCATTGTTTATGCCGTGCTGCATTTTCGCCCAAATGTGCTAGTTTCCTTGTCAAACATACCCCCGAATGAAAAAAGGCCCACAGTGGCCCTCACAATTGGCTCTATAGGGACTATCATAATAATCAGTAGTCTTTATTAAATATTCCTTTCATGTTTTTTTTTTTTTTCAGAGCATGTGCGGGCGGCCCCACCTGAAGAAAGCTGGGATGACAGCGGTCCTGCAAGATCGGTACGTGTTAGGCTACTTTCTGCTCTAGTGGCAAACTACCATGTGAAGCATCGGTCGAAGACTTGACACTGTAAATTACGCTTTCGCAAACATACGACCGCACAGGCATCCATTAACTCTCGCGTTTTTAAGTCGAAAGCCTGAAATGGCCCATAAAACGCGAAGTTTCGCCGCAGCGTTTGCGGAGTAGAAAATGAGTGAAGCAAAAGTCATAATCACGCAGGTACATCATGATATGACGTAATGATCACGTCACAGATCTCGTAACGTTGCTTTGTCATTACAACACCGCATGACGTAACCTCACTTGATGACGCCGTCATATGATATTGTAGCTTAGTCAAAGGTCGTCTAAATACGGAGGAATGGCATACCAACGTTGGGTGCCTACGATTTCGGAGGCACTCCACCTGGTGGCGGTGCGTTAAACACATCGGTACCACTTCCTGGTGCTGCGTAAGCGTACTAGGCACGCTGCCAGTGGGCAGCTGCATGTGACTAAATGCAGATTAGTAGGCCTTGCGTTCGTCGTTCACTAGGTGTTGTAACAGCGTGTAAATAATCTAAATAAGCACGGAAAAACTAGATTATGCGGTCTAGGTGATCCCCGCGTTCGCGCAGCCTGTACTTACCGCTGGAACGCATTGCCGTGGCGTATAAGCAGGCGCAAACACAGAGAGCGGTGACACACCAATTCAAAAGTATTTACCTCGCTTGAAACAAAAATAAACTTCATAGAAGTTTCTGAGTAAGCAGGCAATGAAAACGTCGAGCTAATCTGCGATTGAGCATACTTCATTAAGACCGCCTCAATATTGATTTCACGGCACAAAAATGAACATTTTTACTACTTTGTTGCCACCTGTACACTTCACTCAGCACTATATACGCCTGAAATAATTTTCGGTCTACAGTAAAACATCTTGAAAATATGCTAATCTAAACTGTCAGATTTCGTTAAAAGTTGCCTCTCTAATAAAAAAAATCCCAATAGAGATTCTGTTCTTCCTATTCGAGGCTGCATAAAAACCAAGAAAGCGTAAACGTTCGTAAAACTTAAGTAAAAGCCTACCGTCGTTCTAAAGGCTAAAGTTTGTCTTGAGCAAATTTAGAGAGAACGAATTTTCTTTATGTGTGTCACGAGCCATGGCTTCGAGCTTTCCGAAATAATTCACATGAGGGTCGCGGTACTGCAAACGTTTTTTTTTTTTTTTTGCAAAATGATGTACTGGGGAATTACCGTAATTTTACGTGAATTATACTGATTTCTTTGTCAAGCAACTCAAAGATGGTCGAGCACCAAGGTTGGAACAGTTCGCATGCAACACCCCAGATCTCTTTCACATTCGAGCATTCTTCAGTGAATGGCTGAGAAAATCTTCGGAGTTCTTTTTTTTTTTTGCAGCATCGCAATATATCTCTAACACATCAGAATTTTTACATTTCTTTCGATAGAGATATACACATGCGTTTCAACTGTACAGTCGCACACAGGAGTATTCGCTCGGCACGCTCGTGGGGGTATTCAGAAGCACAGGGTCACCTCACCTGTCAGCCCTGCTGCGGGAGGGTTTCATGTGTGAGAATTGCAGGAGCGGGACCGGAGTCGGTCTCTTGTTTCTTAATACAGTGCTTCCGGCCGTCGAACAACTTTCGTCGTATGTGAAATTTTAAAATTAATGGAAATTAATTTTAAATTTAAAAGAAATAATTGAACATTTCACGAAGTGTGTGGTCTTAGTTCAAGCCACGTTTCATGCATATATCAGATAATATATTCACTTTAGATAAGGGCCAGATAACTGTAAGTGTAATTATTCAATATTGTTGAGTTTCCCGGAAGCTCAGACGGTTTCAGTTGAGATTGTGTGGCACCTGGCGGAGCGGATCTGTCAAATGAGTATTCTCTACAATCCGCTTGGGCAGCACGGCTGAACACTGTGTTGACCCAACGCACACCCACGCCAATGAAGTGTGCCTTGCCTTTGGAGGTTTGGAGAGCCTGACACCTTAGCGAAAAACTAGGGTCACCTTCATGGAGCTTTTCACCTGCTTTTTCTACAGCAAAATTAAGCTCTCATGAGATAACAGCAAGGGCCGTTATTGGCGCCGTATTTGTCCGCCGCCAACACCAGAGGTGTGCGTTACCACCATCGCGCGGAATAACACAGCAAAAAGCTATCAAAATACAATACCGACAATAGAATGAAATTCGCACCTGGGCCCCTTGCGCGGCAGCCCAGCGTTCTACCACTGAGCTACGCTGCTGCTCGACATCGTTGCTAACTGACGCTATTCAGGCTTCATCTCTGGTAAGTGAACATGTATAATAAAGCGTTTTAGAACATAAAAGTAAAAGCAGGGCGTCCGACAATATTGATTACGCGACGAGCGGGTCTTTGAATGTTCCGATTCGTTACAAAAGCCTCGGTTTATTTTCTTCATCATCGTCAGCCGCAGCATCAACAATGTTGCGGGTACCACGTTTTTCCGAACAATGACAAAAATGGCCTAGGGGCCGCTTCCGTACAACACAAAAGGTAATATTTATTATGTAGTGGGTACCATGCAAGTTTGCTTGTAGTGGCTGCCACAATAGTGTTTCAAAAAACTTTCGAGAAAGGCCACTCTTTCAGCTTCCGCGGTGATTGTGCTGCGCGTTACAGGCCCTCCTGGTGTGTTTGTTTACAGTTTATATCCATTTTTTGGAGTTGGGAGGTTGGTGGGTCGAACCGACAGTGCATATGCTGTTCCTCTGCAATACTGAGCTCGCGTTCTTGTGCAGCGTCAACGTGCCCCTCATGAACCTGCCGGAATTTGCGAGCGCGTTCAACTGCCCAGATGACTCGCCGATGAACCCAAGGAACAGGTGCAGCTTCTGGAATTGAGCAGGACGGCCTATTTCACTTGCTTCGGATTAAAAAAAAACCTAAATTAATTCGTGACATCCCCCGTGTTGCTATGTCGTCTTTTAACCGACATTGGGCTTTCCATTTGCTTATTTGCGTGTTTGTTTGTTTCTTTGTAGAAATTATTTCGAATACCATTTGTGTGTATCGTCGATGATGAGCGGTGTGTGCTTAAGAGAAATACCAACGCATTTTTACATGAGCCAGAGAGGCAGCAACTAGGATTCATTATATGCCGTATTTTGATAAAAGTGACAAAGTAGTATTTCAGAAACGGGATGTCTGATATACTAAGCCGGGGAGCTGAAACTTGGACAGCAATGCAGAATATTGAGGTACCCGTGCAACCAGCCTCGCAAAAACAGAGGGCCTTCACGGTAACGTTTACTCAAACAGAACTGGGAAGTGAAAATGAAACCAGTAAAAATTGTGCTTTATTTATGCAAATCCTCACGTTACAATCAAATATTCTATTCTAGCACGAGCTTTGTGATGCGCCGGGTTAGGGTGTATTTATATTGTTGATTCTCGGAATAAACTACGTTCATGAAAGTTAGCGCTATGTGTGTGTGTGTGTGTGTGTGTGTGTGTGTGTGTGTGTGTGTGTGTGTGTGTGTGTGTGTGTGTGTGTGTGTGTGTGTGTGTGTGTGTGTGTGTGTGTGTGTGTGTGTGTGTGTGTGTGTGTGTGTGTGTGTGTGTGTGTGTGTGTGTGTGTGTGTGTGTGTGTGTGTGTGTGTGTGTGTGTGTGTGTGTGTGTGTGTGTGTGTGTGTGTGTGTGTGTGTGTGTGTGTGTGTGTGTGTGTGTGTGTGTGTGTGTGTGTGTGTGTGTGTGTGTGTGTGTGTGTGTGTGTGTGTGTGTGTGTGTGTGTGTGTGTGTGTGTGTGTGTGTGTGTGTGTGTGTGTGTGTGTGTGTGTGTGTGTGTGTGTGTGTGATCTGTCCGATCCTGGATGCGCTATACATCGAATGCTATGCATAACCAACCAGCCCGCCTTGCAACCTTAGTTGGTTTCCCGGAGGCTTGGGCCGACGCCCTTGGCGGAGCGACGGCTACCTGTTCCTGTGCGCGGGTATGAGCTATACTGGGTGGTACCTTGAAATCGATATTTGGCTCTTGGGCCTAGTGCAAGAATTGGCAGGAGGCTCAGAAGCGCCTCGGCTTTGATACGTCACAGAAAGTAATGGCCAATTCTTGAGGCGTCCTCTCTTCTGGTGGCTTCATCAGCCCTGAGTGGTTCTTGGGGAGTTCATTGAGCACTCGCCGGTGTCATCGCTCTTTCCGGATCAGGTAATGACTGGATTGCTTTCCACTCATTCTTTGTTTTGTTTTGTATAAGTAAGTGGCTCATGATGATGATGATAATGAATATGATTGGGACCTTTACCATGGCTCATACCCACTCGGGGGAATCGGCCAAGAATTTATGTGAACGTTTTAGGCATTCCAAGCATTAAGTGTCGATAACAAAAAAGCAAAACGTACCTAGAAACGGAAAGATTTCAGAAATTGTTAATTTTTACCATTCAGATCGGACAGCTCAGATATTTCCAATAAAAGTTTTAATAAAAAAGAATAAAAACCTGTCTTGCTTACATTCCTTACTTCTATAATATTACCTATACAAGTAAAAATTTAGTCGCATTTATTTTGTTTTATGTAAGCAATCGCAAACAGCATCAAAAGCGTTCCGGTGGTCGATGCCCACAGTCGAAGCACCACAGGACGGTAAATTGTCAATTGTAAAATTCAGCCTTAAAGGATGCTAATGGGGATATAAGAAGTGATTTTTTTGGTAACCTGTAACGGCGACATGAAAAAAACGCGGCTGATCCACCTGAATAAAAATCAGCAGAACACCAAACTGAAACGCGTCCTTATAGAGATAGTTGAGCGTTTATTGTGCATTGTTTCAGAAAGAGCAACGAATTGCAAAGTCACGTTAACAAAGGCAAGCAGCTCGAAACTAGCAGCGTACACCTCAAACAGAAAGCACGCACGAAATTGGCACACACAGGACGAGCGCAGACTAACAACTGCCACAGTTCCACACTTAAAGCACGCTCTTGACACAGAATGAAAGACGCACGAAACGAGCGCAAAAGTAGACAAGCGCGAATAACTGTCACAATTCTTCCTGCATCGTGCGTCAGCACGCTCCTTTCGCAAACGCGGTCACGGTAGCATGCGAAGTGACCTTAGTCCTCTCCCGAAATCGCGGGTCTGATTAGCGCGCGCGCAGGAGAGACCACGCTCCGTGGAGGCGGCGCTTCGAGGAGCGGATGACATGAAGGAAGGAAAAAAAATTGGCCCGAATCTGCATGTTACACTGCAAATGTCGTCGAAAGGCGATAGTCTTGTGTCTGGAGAGAGTGAAGAAAACGTTTATTTGATGTTCTGCGCAAGAAAATCGGTGAATGGTATTCTGGAGGCGCTGCGTTAGAGTGCCTCAAGCATGAAGCGGAGGCGAACAAACGCATCAAATCACGTCCCACTTGAGACATGAGCGCCATCTTGCAGTTTTCTTGGAAAACTGAGCACGTGGCTTTGAATCGGGTGTCCGCACCTGTTTCAGAGATGATAAGGCGTAGAACGCAAGGCGACGGGTAGGTGCCACCACAGTCTCGTCTTAGCAAAGCGTTGGAAACACTCGCCTTTCCGTGCAAGTGTGGCATGGTGAGCGCAGCGTGATAAGCGCTACAACCCTTCAAATTACTTATGTATGCATTTTTTTGTAAAAGACGCACATGCAGAATATATACGTGTTGTTATCGTGCCCCAGACATGTGCAATAATTGCTTTTTCATTGACAATTGCACAAGTATGAACGCTGAACCTTGAGCAACATTGGGGGGCGCTGCGGATGGGGTCGACCGTTTCAAGTACCCGGTGCCGTTTAGAATGTACAAACAGAAAATGTACACACAGACAGACCAAAATTTTTGCGTCGAAGGTCACCAAGAAAGACGATCGTCTTTAAAAAACTTTCTCCGTGAGGGGACGACCTCGAAGCACGCCCAACGCGTGACCATCGTGGCTTCTCGCCACTGATAACGAAAACGACCTAAAGATTCGAAGCTCTGAGGACTGCCAAACTGTCTATGCTCTATGTAAATGACTTGCCGTGCGCATTCCAGACAACGTGTGCTCCGTGGCGTAGTGGTTAGCACCGCGCGCTGAGAATCGAGATGCTGCTGGTTCGATTCCGCGTGCCGCGCCGCGGTGGTCTAGTGGCTAAGGTACTCGGGTGCTGACCCGCAGGTTGCGTGATCGAATCCCATTGGTGGCGGCTGCATTTTCGATGAAGGCGAAAATGCTGTAGGCCCGTGTGCTCAGATTTGGGTGCACGTTAAAGAACCTCAGGTGGTCGAAATTTCCGGAGCCCTTCCTTACGGCGTCTCTCATAATCGCATGGTGACTTTGAGACATTAAACCCCACATATCAAATCAACCAATTCCACGTGATGATAGCTTTCCTCCTAGGTTTTTTTGTTTTTTTGCAATCTCTTGTTATAATTTTTCAATGTGACTTTCATGACGGATGTACGCCAGCGTAGCAGTGGTGGACCCCAGCATAAAAAAACTTGTGTTTTAAAATGGTGATGGATTATTTGCACTTCCAAACAGAAGTTACGTTGTGGTGATAGCGCCATGAAGTTATTGTAATACGTCATCATAGTCAAGTTACTATGACTTCCAGTAGTCCAGATTTACACCACTGGGTTTTCCACGGAATATTTAAATGTCTACATTCTTTCCATGATAATGATTGCATGGATTCCGCACGGAGTGAAGAGCGAAAATAAACGTTTTTTTTTTCTTCTTTTTTGAAGCCCCTTTATCCTCTTCTTGTTGCGATGAAAATTTAGAAACGAAGTTTGTACAACTCTATTAGCTCTTCAGTATTCTGCTGTAAGGATGGTAGGCGAGCGTTACAGTTGTTTCGAATAAGAAATATATAAAAAACAACTCATGACGCAATGCGATAAATTGTTCACCAATCGACAACGGGGTGAAACCATTATAAAAGGTATGTCTCGAGGAAGTGCTTTTCCGACTGTTTCTATAATTATTGAAATGCTTACTTGTACAAGTGCCAAGCATACTGTTGAAACGGGGGTTTGACTGGATCCCACGGCTGCTATCCCTTGTTTAGATGTCGGGACTTTGCCGTTATCGGCACCGAGGACTCAGGATGTAGACACCGAGCATGAAGATACTGATTAAGAAAACTTTACGGAGGTTTATTTTACATTATTTGCAAGCGAGAATGTATCTCCACAAGATGAATATCTAGACAAAGATGTCCTACATCGTGACGATCTCGTCGAAGGCTGTTCAGTTCTGTTCTGTTCTAACTGTTTTACTGTGGAGAGGTTGAGGTCCACATTGCCTCGGCCAATCCATATCACGAAGGCTCTGGCAGGAGCCATCTGCACCTTGTTATCAAGAGTATTTTTTCGTTCACCCTTAGATGGGGGAATGATTTTAAACTTCTCTGTCCAACCACCGACACACATCAGAGACATCACTTTAGGCAATTTTTTCCGAAAGGCGATTGTTTCCGAAGGCAGTCTGGCTCATGACGTCGTCCATTGGTCAAGGCTTGTGTGCATCCGCCTGAGGAAAAAAAAATTGCCGTAATCCGTATCCGACTGCAGCCTCGTACGTCTTCACCTTCACACATCCCGCCTTCACTTCGTGGCCCAATGCTTCACTGTAGATGAGGGCAATCAACGAGATTATCATTAGGATCATCATCACCGTCCCCGGAGGTGTTCCGCGTGCGATTAAGAACGAACTAAGAAGAAGAAGAAGCGATTCCTCCCGGCTCGGTTGTATGCGGCGGTCTCGTCTCCTGCTGAGTCATGGGGCTGGACAAGCTGGAGGCGCTGTTTATCTCCGTGTACTTCTTCGTCATTCTCGCCGTCGGCGTGTGGGCGGGACGCAGACTGCACATCGATGTGCACCGGATGTTCTCGCTTCCCGTTCAGGCGGACGGCGCACATCCAGCAAACGATGGCGAGTACTTCCTGCTGCGATACTTCGTCTACAACCGGCTCATGCCCATGCTACTGGGAGTATCCTCTATGACCGGTAAGTATTAGTGTGAAAATGTTTATTGGTGGTTGAGCGATGATACCCTGGTCAGTGGCGATTGTGGTGACGATGCAGCGTGAGCACAGTCCAGTGAGACAGCAGGGATCAGAAGCACGAGCCGAGCAAGCCGAGCGTTGATTGATTACTCAATTGCTCAATTGATTGATTGATATATTGATTGATTGATTGATTGATTGATTGATTGATTTATTGATTGATTGATTGATTGATTGATTGATTGATTGATTGATTGATTGATTGATTGATTGATTGATATGGTGAGTTTAACGTCCCAAAACCATTATATGATTACGAAAAACACCACAGTAGAGGACTCCGGAAATTCTGACCACCGGGGATTTTTTTTAACGTGCACCTATATTTGCGAACATGGGCCAACAGCATTTTCGCCTCCATCAAAAATTCAGCCGCCGCAGCCACACACCGAGTGTTGGTGATGCTGCTGCATAGATGGAGGTGCATAGTCAACAATATAATAATAAATCCCGTCCACTAAATTAGGGAGGACCTTCGCATTCGATTTTGTAACTCCAAAATAAACACCACGATGTTGTAGAAATGGAACCCGTATTAAGGTATCAGTTGAACAAGCGCATTGATTGCCACAAGGGAGTGCTAAGGCATTCGTCCTGTCGGAAGTCTCTGTTAAATTGGCACTAAATAGCTACACAATTTTTGCGCATTAGTAAAGTACAGTTTCACAATCTCGAATACACCACTATTAGCGCGACACGACGCTTAGTGAGTGAAGAAACGCGCCAAAAGGTAAATGCAGGGGGTGACACCATTTAGAGATTCCCGCTCCAAACCCCATGATCTTGATAACTTATAAAAATGAAATAATTTGACCAATGTGGGCGCCATAGACCTAGCGTACGTTTCATGAAATTCCGTTCAGCCGATTTTGTGAAAATACAAATTATACATTCTGAAACTTTTAACGTCACGCGTGCATGTTTTGATGACAAATTTAACAGTAAAAATCCTACCTTAATTTTCTCCACTAGTAATGAACTTACTGTAGTGATGCATATCGCTAGAGTTCTCATTGTTTCTCAATAGTTACCCTTTAAATTTTTTTACCTAAAGCTTGAGGCAGTATTCTTGCTGGTTATAAACGTGTCTTATGCGGGCAAGCTTTGCATCAGAGTTTGTCGCAAGGATGATAACCGCAGTATGCAGATTGAATCGCTACTAACTGCCATATTCTAGAATGTCCCTTCACTCAACGCTTCCCCTTGACTTGAAGAAGTCGATTCGAGTGCCATCTCATGGCAGGCCAAGTCACTGCATATCGGGAATAATCTGCAGCGATTCTTGAAAAGCGCAGTGTTAGTTTAAGTCGAGCAGCGGCGCAGTGCTCAACTCAGTCAAGTGAAAGATGAAAATCGAGTCGAGGAGCGTTTGTGAAAACGGGAGTAAGGCTAAAAGCTCGGACGCTCCTTCAGACATGTGAATTGACCGGCGGTGCCGGCGGCTACACGAACGATGCTAAAAAAATCATCTGATGACGTCATTATAAGATTACCATCAGTGTGTTTTACTTACCCTTAGTTGTTATTTATTCATGTCACATAAACGACACTGCCATCTCCCCCATTCACCACTCTTAGCGTTCAACCCCGCTTGCGTCTGCAACGTGTACAATCCGCCAACTTCAGGCAGCCCAGTAAACCATATTTTATAGCTGGCGGCCCCAGTGTCATCTCAAAGTCATCAAAGACTGTATTCTAAGGCCAGGCACGGCCTGACCACAATTCCTCTATGAATTTGTTTTCGCTTGAATAAAGTTGCTTTTCTGTCTGTCAACTCGTCTGTAACTGTACTATAGGTTGTGATCGTGCGCTACACTACATTCTGGTGCTTTGAAGTTTTCCTTGTTTTGCTGTCGAAACACAGCGACATGGGTTGGCGGTGGATTCCTCATCGGCGCGGCAGAAGCAGTCTACAAGTACGGCATTATCCGATGCCAAGCTCCTTTCGGCTACGCTCTAAGCCTTGTTCTCGGTGAGTACGGCATGACAGTGTCTGATGGGGCCTCGCACCCTTGTTTAGTGGGCGAAACGATTAATTAGGTCTGGCATTGAGCGGGCACTGACAAACATCTGTCATCCGCGTTAGGTATATGCATCAAAATTTTCAAGTTATGCGAGCAAACATTCACGCTTATTCCAGCTCATTTTGAAGAACAACGGGAGCAGGGTTAACCCTGTCACACGTATACCATATATCGTACTCTGCGCCGAGTTTCATACATCACTCTTGAGACTTAAAAACGAGTAAGTATAGACTAAAGTAACATTTGTTATGCATTTTCGCATGTTTTTATATGTGAAAGCCCCGAAAACACATTACCGTACTTATGCGATGGCACTCAAATTGCAATCGATTCTTGGATTTCGTACTTATGGGCCTTACGCAAGCGCAGATCGCTGCTCAGAACTTTGAATACGAACCGCAATATAAATTCTCTGTCTAAAACGCTCCTGCTCCAATTGCGGTGTTATGATTATATACATTGTGACATAGTACTACTTAGTCAACTGTCCAGCCTTCAAACCTATATATCTCTATAAGACAGATGTGCTATCAGTGTTACATCAGAGCGTAGAAGCTTCCGTAAGGGTACTTGGTGCAAATTAGTTTTTAAATATTCGATAAATCAATCGATTTTGTTATTTTGGCATTGATTGATATGTGAGGCTTAACGTCCCAAAACCACCATATCATTATGAGAGGCGCCATAGTGGAGGGCTCCCGGAATTTAGGCCGCCTGGGTTTTTTCAACGTGCATTCAAATCTGAGCACACGGGCCTACAGCATTTTCGCCTCAGGTGTTCAACGAACCCCGGTGGTCGAAATTCCGGAGCCCTCCACTACGGCGTTTCTCGCAACCATATGCTGGGTTTTGGACGTTAAACCCCACATATCAATGAATCCATCAAAAATGCAGCCGCAGCAGCCGGGATTCAATCCTGCAACCTGCGGGTCAGCATCCGAGTACCTTAGCCACTAGACCACTGCGGTGGTGTTATTTTGGCAGTAAAATATGTTACAGAGCGTAAAGCATACAGACGACGGTTCCAAAGTACTAGACTGCAACGGGACTCTCAGAGATGATTACTCGTAAAATAAAGCAATAGCAGCTCTTTGAACCATAAGAACAAAACAAACAATACACAAAGCAGAATGAAAAAAGGCATAATACCAAAAAACTAATTTTAGATAACATGTAAAGCAACACATATTTCGCACCAATAAAGAAAAGGACAGAAAAATCATTTAAAAATGTTTCAATGAGCATTGTGCCCAACAGGTTGCAGTCATTGTGAGATGTCTCTATACGGAATATGAACTTCAGTTTCAATTTCGGCTTCATATTTTTTTCTTTAGTGGTAGGACGTTCTACTCACGTTGCAAAAAATAAGCGTTGATCTAATCTGACTTCGGTTTCATTCAACTTAGTACTGAGCCGGGTGATCCTTCATTTCATAGATTCTCGTTGTTTTTGCGAACTTATGACTTGTCTGGACTTGCAGAAGTGAACGGCATTGTGTGCATTTCATTAAAAGTAGAAATTTTTGTTTTTACTGAGTCGGACTCCAAGCAACCTTAGTTTCACTTTCGTTTCGAATAAAAAAAGCACTCAGATTTCTATTCACTGTTCCACCCTACAAGCACGAAATGTTGATGCAGTGTTCCAAATGTTGTTGAATGTCACGCAACATTGTTGCGTTAATGTTACCTGGTGTTTCTCAACATTCAACAACGTTCTACACTGTTGCGCCAGCAGTGTTGCGGTATTGTAGCAGTTTTGTTAAAAGAACGTCGCACAATGTTGAGCGATGTTAACCCTTGATCGGCTACATGGCTTCAACATAGTCTTTCTAACTACGCCTATTCCCTGCAAAACTGCTGGTCTCACCTACGTGACATACGCAAATTTAAAGATTACTCAGTAGCTAGCCCATATTAAATATACCATTGTTGCAATGCTGGCCGTACTGAGAGTGCGGTCGTACAATTGCAACGCACATTTTTGTTTTTCGAAATAAGTTTCTTTAGTACCGCGTGTCTGAAACGCCCGGCCAAGGATTCGAAACTGCGACTTTTGCTTCAAAGTGCATCGCGTTAAATGGCTATGCCACGAAGTATATGACTTCCAGCTTATCAATTGGTGATCTCTTTATATATACTATATACCGCGGACGTTACGCAGAGCTTGAAGAGGCTCCTACATTTCCTTTATTGCCCGTGAGAGGGCGCCAGGAGCGCATTTTAAAAGATGCCGCCTTGCTCACTTTCTCCCGCAGTTGGCATGCACACATGCCTTCTACCTGTATCATCTGCACTTAGCCCAGCAGGGCGTAGTCACTGGACGTGGTGAGGGATGCGAAGGTGATTTTGCTCGCTGCAGCGAGTAATTTGCTAAAGGAGTCACCCGCTAGCTAGAAGAGCCAATGTACGGTCATTTGAAAGTACGTGCATAGTCGACACCTCCAGCGTGGTACTCAAACACAAATAACTAACAGCTGTGATAGCTTAGCTAGCGTTCGTCCTGGGTATACACGTGTTTTGTTATCGTGCGTGCTTCTTTGTGTTTGAGCTGAGCCCTGTAAGTGTGAGCTGTGACATTTTTTAGTTCTCGCTTGTCTTGTGCGTATTCTTTTCAAGCGTACTTTGTGATTGTGCAGCGCAATGGGAGTTTCTATCTGTTTTCTATTCTTGTCACATTGCAACTTGTTGCTATCGCATTCATTTTTCGCCCTTGCGGCGATACTGGCTTTATCGCTTTCAATCTCGTTTTGTCCGGAAAATGTTTCTACGCCTCGTGTGCATGTGTGTTCCCAGGTGGCAGCCTGTTCGCATCCAAGATTCGCTCCACGAACGCGCTGACCATGATGGACCCGTTCCAGCGCCGATACGGCCACCTGGTTTGCTTCTTGCTCATGCTGCCGGCGATTTGCGCCGAGATCGCCTGGTCGGCAGCCGTCCTGGCAGCACTTGGTCAGTAGCATTGGGTGGTGCAGTCGTGATCATTGTGATGTATTTGTATACGCCACTACTTGTTTCGCACCGGATGCCAATAGATTTGCCTAAAGAACAGCCTAAAGCAGTGCATCGCTATAAAACTATGCGCGTTTTCAGTAAACTCGTAGTTTCGGTACACCGTAACTGCGTCATTCTCTACCTAACTTAACCCTTAGGGGGCTCAAAAAGACTATGAAATTAAGGCTTTGACGGATTCCCGTCCGGCTGGGATGAATTATTGTATAAAAAGACAAAAGCGCCGACTACAACACAATAAAAAATGTAGCATGACGTTTCAGCACCCAGAATACACACGAGCCTTATTCACAATCATTTGTAAAAGATTGTTAACAAGCCTGCCATTCTGGGTGATGGAATGGGATATTATATTTTTTATTCTGTTGTAGCCGGCACACTTTCGTCATTTTATTCTATAGGCGTACAAAGGCCACATAAGAGAACTAGGAATAACATACCTCATCTACCGTCATTTGACGGTAAGAGAGTGCACTTACACAAGCACAAGAATGTCACAATACCTTAGCTTGTTATGCCTCCGCTTGTCCATAAATCTGTCGCTGTGATACCACAAATGAGTGACATCAGCAAGGAACCTAATTAAATATCGTCTGCCCACCACGATCAAACTACGTCAAATCTTCACAGTATGGGGCTGGCTAATGATTCTTCAAAACTGTGGTCGCAGAAACAGGATGGCCTCTCTGATTCTACCGTATAAAATCACTGACAGAAATGCTTCAACGGAACCTCAGGTCCTCGTACCTTTAGAGGAGGGAATCTGGCAAAAAAGAAAATGAGTATTTGCTCGGCTTCAAACGTTTTTCTGTTGCCGATAGCCCTTGAGGATTAGGCTATAGCGGGCGTCCGTCAATACTGAATTAAACTACCCCTCCTTCACCCCTCCATTTCTCTACAGTTAGGACACAATTACTGGCTACAGCCTCTAACCCAATGGATTGGGTGCTGCGAAGAAAACTTCAATAAAATGCTGTCTGTCCTTTCTGTATACTGCTTCAATGACCGATTACAGTATAGAAATTCATTCTGGCTATCAAAAAAAGCTTGTGTTCAAGATAACATGCCTTCCCTTCTAAACAAATTGTGAAGAAAGAACACTTCTTACTTTTTCTTGTGAGTCACGGCTTGCCACATTTATAGCCGATAGCTCTCTTGAAAGATGAACGTTGACTATCTTTTCAGCGTGAAATGCTTTTAGCTTTCGCTTTCCAGTGACCTCCAAGCGACGAGGTATAAATCGGAGCCATCCTACGAATGCATCCGGGCAATGAGTGGGAAGTTAAGGAAAGGTATTCTTTGGCCCCAAAGCCATTGCACAGGACCACTTTATTTACTCTGGTAGCAGAGTGAAAAAGATTCAAAAATATCACTTTTGATTTTTTCTTAATGTTTGTTCAGAATGTAACCGAAGCAGTAATTACTAGACTGCTTAAGTTTCATGACGCTCATTATTAGAGCTACAAATAGGCGCCATCAGAATGACCACCACAAGTCGTGAATAAAGTCAGGTAATTTCTCCACAATCGTAATAGTAATTAGACCAAGGAATGTATAGGCACGGCCGTTGGATAAAAAAGAAGGTTCTGTTTATCCAGCGGCCTTGGTCTAGGGGTCGTTAATTGTACTTTATTACGCTCGTGGCCTTCTTCGGCAGCTAGATGGCGTGTAAACTTCTCAGGGTACTTCAGAAATTCTCTCATCGCTCGGCTGCATGAACACTTCAGAAGCCAAGGCAGCAGCACGGCAGGATCACTACGCAGCAGCAGCTAGCGTTCACCGCCCAGACCCTGCAATAACATTCGGGGAGGCCGAAGTAAAGAGGGCTCTTCCTCGAGCAAAGCAGGACGTTGGGGCCAGCGAAGCCCTGCAAAAGGGCTACCAGGTACAACAGTCCTGCATACCAGTCAAACCTCGCACGGTCCCGCTCACCCTCGACCACAAGGCGGGTGTTTCCCGCAGACGCAGGTAGTCACCCCTCGTGCAAGCCAGTGCCATAACGGTACACGAGTCTCAAGGGGAACGTACTCTTCGGTAGTATACGAGTACATGCAGCAATGCGCACCAGCAGATACTCGAGTACGCGGCACTCAGTCGATGTACCAAAATAGACCACTTGTACCTATCCAACACCAATGGTAACCGCTGCTTCTACCACAAGACCTCCAGCGAACACAAAGACATGCTCGGCGAGTTTCCAGCCGCACAGGTTGTCTACCCTAACGAAACGGTACCATCATGCTCTGCGATAAGACGTCGACCGCTCGCCCAAGTTCAGCCTTGCTCTTCTCAACGTGCGGTCCCTCAACGCACAGGTCGATGACATCGAACATGATCCCGCCCTGACCGCAGCCCACGTACTCTGCCTCACGGAGACGTAAAACGCTAGAAACATGCACGTCGATGCATTCGTTCCAGCCGTCAGCACCAAAAAAGGTGAAGCATCCTGTGGGTGGTGTACTTTGTAAAATATCTCTTGTGTACATATAATATATATTGTTCGTGTGTCATAAACCAATCATCCTTAAAGGGTAACGAAGGCCCGAGCTCTTCGAAGTATACCCTTCTACTTAGCAAAAGAACACCTCGTAGGTATATATAACGTATATAGTACATTTAAATTTATATATAAGGCGTCCGAATGCCAATTAAGGAACATTTTGTATGTAATGTATATATAACAACGTTGTCACGTCTATATATGATGATACGAGATGTTTACGGAGAATTTTCGGGTTACTAGATCATCTCCGAGTAAGCTCCTCTGGCATCGTTCACTTTGTGGGCATGGTGGTGATTTTGAGCATATTGTAGTAATTCCGATATAGACTCTAAGAAAGTAATGTGGATGGAAAGACAACTGGAAAACCAATGTGCCACAGGCAGAGACTAAACCTGCGACTTTCTCTAGCGGTTGTATTTAACTATATCAGAAAAACCTTACAATCAAATATATGTAGCTCTTGCTTGACAATACATCGTGGGCTGCACATGATCTGTTCCATGCTCTCATAAGCAACTTTCCTGTAAACATCAGTTATAAATTAAGCGTCTGTCATGTCAACTGCCTTCAGTTCTTGCCACCACTAATACTTTTACGATAACTTGCACTGCAGGTACATCGGTGCGTGTAATTGCGGAGGTGAACGCGTCGATGTCCATCATATTTTCGGCGATTCTCACTTTCATCTACACCGCCCTTGGGGGAATCTACTCAGTCGCCGCTACGGACATCCTGCATATTGCCGTCATGGTGGTTGGGCTGGTATGAGTGGTCGTATTTCTCATGCACACAAGTTCCACGAGAGCTCTGTAATTAAAAAAGAACTCTGAACATTTTGAACAAATATGTCGTGTGTGCACAACTGCAGCTGAGAAAACAGGGTAGAAGTTTCAGATAGTCTTTTTTTTTTCAACAACAGCGGCATCTCTCATAATCATATGACGGTTTTGGGACATTGAACCCCAAAAATTAATATTAGCATGTAAACATTTTGGTCTCTGAAATAGGCGCATTTCTTTAAACCAGTGTTTTGTTGAGTTGCACGATACCATGTTCGACCATTAGTGTTAGTTGGTAGACTTCGTAGAAGATTACATAATATTGCTGTCCCATATATCGCTTCAATTTTAAGCGAAACTTGGGGGTAAATTTTCATACTGGGACCACCATTTGAAATCCATGTGAAGACTAAATAAAATACTATTCTTGAAAAAATGAATCTCGCAAAAAAGGATAGTGTTTTTCTGCGGACATTTGGCAGATATCAGTCCTGGGAAGCAGAATCTCTGACAATTTTGTGATTATCTCCGGGTATCATTTTGTCACCTGCCTGCACAGGAGCACATTTTTCTACTAAGACTATGCTTCCCTTTACTATCGAAATTAACATCTTTTTTTAAATAATAGTAGTTTTTGGAATGGTTGCAATTTAGCGTCCAAAAACCACGCTATATCTGACGTCTTGCTGTTACGACCGCCTTGCTGCTCTTTGACGTGCGCCAGAATGTAAGCGCAAGGACCTCTAGAATATTGCCTGTATAAAAATGGGACCACCGTTGCCATGATTCAATCCCGTGACCGTCGTTTTACTGCAGTTCCTCACACTTTGTGCTTTACAAAATATCTATAATACGGAAACATAATGAAGTCCTTAAACGGAAAAAATTCGGCAGCTTGTGTTCTGCAGACAGTCTGCCAATATAATTTCATAAGCTGAAAACTGCGGGTCGTGGAAAAAAACACAACTTCTGTAATTTTTAAATATTATAATGACAGAAAGCTAAGCAGGAAAAAAATAGTCACAATTACGGTATACTGCCGAATCTGAGCGCACCTCTTTAGGTCAGAATGAATTGGCTGAGGCCTCTGCATTTGGTATGTAATTTCTCTATTTGGTACACAATTCTGTATACTGGTACATGAATGGCGTGACCGGAGGATGATTTCGGGCAGCGTATTTCACAACAACCGCCGCAGACGGAATAAGCACGACTGCCTCGCTAACCGGCAAACCGCGGAAGGTAGCGCATGTGCGCGTTTCAGGACAGCCGCCGCAGACAATCTTCCGCTCATGCGGCACTTTGTTTGCGTAGATGGTTCATTCTACGCCAAACTTCCCAGCTATTCTGGTGACTACCTTAAATGTATTCTAAAGACATCGTGATTTTTTTTGCGTTGGAAACAGCGAATCGCTAGAATATTTTGGAGATAAAAAAAATGTGGTCACGTCAGCGCTTTCCGAACTTTCCAAAATGTCATCTGGGAGTTTTTTCTGAAAATAATGTTTTTTACGTGTCCCGCTCCACCTTGCTATCCGCCTTTTGGTCTATATATTAAGATAAATGTGCTTGTGTAGGGTGCTTGAAGCTAAGTAATATTAGCGCATTTTTTTCTGCCGTATAAGTCTCCAGGAGTTCGGCCAAAATGCGTTACCTTTGCGTTTTTTTTTCTGGCGATACTGCATTTTGTATGAGTATTTAAGCAATGAATGCTTACTTCGCTGAAAGCATACTTTGTGGAGAAAATATTTTTAGACCCCTCAAGTAACTACACCATAAGCAAGCTCGCCTTCAAACACCCTACACAAGCACCTTTTCTTAATATAATAGAAACAAAAAAGAATTACTTATAAATTTATATTTTTTGAAAGCTATACCCAGTCGACACTCTAGGAAGTTCAGAAAGCACCCCCGTGACCAAAGATTTTTTTCTCTCTGAAATATTCTAGCAACTCACTGTGTCCAATGCAAAAAAATTAGCACGATTTTTTTTGTCGAGTACATCTGAGATGGTCGCCAGAATGGCTGGCACGTTTGGTGCGTAACGACCCATATGTTAGCGCTAGACACCTTCACCGCATACCTTATTGACGTCATGTGCTACCTTCGGACGAGGCGCACTACTCTGGCGCCACGGGTCGCTGCCGCGCTACCTGTCATCTCGCCACCATCATTCCCTCTTCCCTGCGTTCTCCCTTGCTAACGCCGTCTTTCATAAAGCTCCTGCATTCAGGGGCTTAACCCCCGTATTCAGAAGCGCTCCAAGACTCGACTTTCACCCTTCACTTGACAGAGTTGAGCACTGCGCCGCTGCTCGGCTGAAAATTATGCTGCGTTACTCAAGAATCGGAGCACGTTATCGCTGATATGCAGTGACTTGCCGTGTCTAGAGACGGCGCTCTCGTCGGCTTGCTCGGGTGAAGGTGAAGCGTTGAGGGAAGGGACGTTCTAAAATACGGGGGTCAGTCTTTCATCCTCCGCTGCGCTCTGGCGGTTACGAATATATGTCAACGTCGCACCAACGGGCGCCTGAAAGGTGCGCGCGCTCTCAAACGACAGTTTGAGGCGCGCTTTTTGCCGTGATATTGAAAATACGAAATTTCAACTGAACTCGCACTCGAGTAGTACTAGCACAAAATCCAGATACTGACTGAGTTGTGTTGCAACAGGCTATAGGAAAGCGTATGTCATGACAAGAGGCATAAAATCATGACAAGCTGCTTGTCACTTTTGTTGTGGTATAAGGCCCGGTCCTGCATATCAGCACACCGCCGTAATCGAAAATGTTACGAAAGCTGAATGAAACAGTATGTTGATCACTTGATCACATATGTATTTGCGCGTGCAAGTTGAGGCTTGCACAGTTTTTGCATTATGTGCATAAATTCATTACATTGTATTAGTTAAAATTGAGCTCTTAGTATCTTACGCTTTTTATGCGCTAATTAAAACTAGCAAGAAAATGTATGACACGCGATTTTCTCTTCTTGCTTGGTTTTTTTTTTGTGCCCTCAGATTTGCATCACCTGTGCAATTCAACTTCTTGCAGTGGTTGTGCGTTTCATATTGCGTGACAAACAAGGCTATCGACACCATTCCTTGGCCCGAGGGCAACTGGATCGGCACATTGAGCATCGAATATGGGAACTCGATCATCGATGAATTTGCCACCACTGCGCTGGGAGGCATACCCTGGCAGGTAAATACGCAATGAACATTTTATTCCCAAATGAGCTCTAAAGTGGGTGTTTTCGATTTGTTATAATCAAACTTGCCACTTTTGATTGAATTGTGGGGTTTAACGTCCCAAAACTACCATATGATTATCAGAGACGCCGTAGTGGAGGTTGCCGAAAATTTAGACCACCTGAAGTTCTTTAAAATGCAACCGCCGCAGCCGGAATTCGATCCCGAGACCTGCGGGTCAGCAGCCGAGTATCTTAGCCACTAGACCACCGCGGCGGGGCAACTTGCCACTTTTTAGCATTCGTTTGGCTAAGAACTTGAGAACACCCCATAACAAGGTATTGTAGTCACTATATGCTTGCAATCTTGCAAATCCTCGTTGAACTTATTCGCCCCCTATCATTCTTCACGCTAGTTTCTAAACTATGGAATTGCTTCTATTCTTCAAGATGTGCATACGAAAACATAAACAGGTTAATATGAGAGAGTTTTTTATTAGTGGCGTCAAAAGTTTGGAACCTCAAATAACTTTGCGGGTGTTAGCACTATAGGGCACGCAGAGCGTAGACTTTTCGAAAAGGGTGTTGCGATGGCACTCTGCCCAAAGACATCTTTTGCATAAACAAATAGTGCGTTCTTGCCTAGCTGAAGCATTTCCCCGCGGCTTCCATACGTATAAAAAGAAAATCGCGACCAACGGCGTCTAGTGAACCAGTACTCATTACACGCGTTAGTTGAGAAAAAGTGGCAGCTGCAGTCCTTATATCTTGCTAGCTTGCAAGCACCTGTTACATTTCGAGCCCGATTCAGTGCACTCCAAGCGCCATTACATGAGTGGTTGCAGCCATGTTTATTGGACGCAAAGGTTTTGAGGCTGGCTCTGGGTTTTTTGCTAAAGTGCAAACGAAATAAAACATGATCGATTTGTCGTAGGAATCAGTAAGTACGAATGTGGAACGTGTCTTCGCAGAGGTAGTTGAGCGTTTATTGTGCATTCCTATGCGAGTTTTAAGGAATGAATGTTACAGCAACAAGTTGTAATGTCACGCGAACAACGGCAAGCCACTCGGAACTTGCAGCAGGTTTCTCAAGCAGCAAGGATGCACGAAAAGAACATACACAGGATGAGCGCGAACCAACAACTGTCACAGCTCGACACTTAAAACGCTTTGCTTAAACGCAGATGGACGTGCGGACCTAACGCGCATATATACACAGGATGAGTGCGAACAACTTCCACAATTGTTACTTTGTGAGCAGCGTGCTATTTTCGCAAGCACTGCCGCTGCAGCTAGCAAACTGGTCTTGGCGCTTTCTCTAACTTGAACGCACACTTGCGGTGAAAGTCCAAGACATACATCACGAGACGAGCGCGGGCGCACGAACTTCAGTAAAAAGAGCACAAAATATCTGTTTCCGTTAAAGAGCAGAAAATTTGGAAGAAATTTATGTATGGTTCATGTGAATATTCTTTTTAGACACTGAGAAAACGGCACCTCGAAATGACCAACAATTATTGGGGCGTATAGGGTCTACCCAGTACCCTGCAACACTTTTTGAGCATAGCCATAAACAACTGTGCATCGCCAGTTTAGGCTCCCGAAAACACATGAGTGAAATGTCATAGCGCACCACGCGCCCTAAAATTCACAATAAATTATTAATATTGCTAAATATCGCTTTCTCTTCTCTCGACAAATGACGATAGAAGCTCACAATTTACTCGTCACAGTCATTGTATTAGTCATCGGCTGATTCGAGTGCACTCGGTCTTACAGGGGCTGATGCGGGAAACCGCAACTTTACACGCGTCCGCACAAAAGAGCCTTGGGTTAGAAAGAAAAAATTTAAAGTGGTCAAAGTCACGAGGTGCACGTGACGTATATTCTTTCCCCGTGTCATTCCTCCCTGCTTCCAGCGCTGTCGTCGTGAGGAGAAAAGAGAGAATGCAATTGCAGCGTGCGACAAATCTTTGTACCTCCACTTCTACTGGACGGATTCTAAAAAAACTTTTGCGGTGCTGAAGTCAGGAGGTGATAAGCTCCTTTAGCAAATCCATTCTATAACGACTTGAAAAAGTGTTACATGGCCTTTTTAAGGCACGCGCGCAAATACACGCGTGGGGTGATGATTTTTGAAGCATGCCCGTTGAACCCTTCGCACCATCTCGCCAGTGATAACAAGAGTACGCTGAAATCACCGATCTCTGAGTACTTTCAGGGGTAAATGGTGTATATAAATAGCGCGCTGTTCGCAACCTGAAGAACGTGCACTCTGTGGATGAGTTGGTTTGCGCCACGCGCTTTAGAGCGTGAGGCCGTACGTTAGATCCGCGGCTAGAACACTTCTAGTTTTTTTATCATATCCAAAAATATATTTCACATCATCATATTTGTGACCGGAATACGTCATTGCAGCCATGATGGACCTCGGTATGAAACGAAAATGACGTCACTGTTGCGAAACGGGTCGGTGCCGCTTCTGCGCCTGCGCGTCGCGGCGATGCCTCCAAACACGGGTGCCGGCGATAAGAACACTCTCGCCCGAAATAAGCAAGGAAACTGTATGTGTGCCCCGATTGTGGGGCAGTCGTTGTAGAACCTTCAGTGCGGAAACATTAAAGCTATGTCATCCCACATCACCAATGAAATACCAAATGCGGTTTTGGTCTCGCGCATACACAATGACTCGGCGTTATTTCTTTGGGGGCTCTACTCTAAAACTACATATTAGCAGTGCAGAACATTTCCTCAGCTGCTTTTTACCATTTCGACCAAATGATCGGGTTCCTTCACACCTGCAGGGCCGGGTGGCCACAACAATGCGGCACACGCGCACGGACGCAAACAAAGTTGGCGCCTTCAAGTATGACTTGCTGATTGCCTACAAAAAACCGTAAGACAAAGACTCACGTCCCGTGCGACCTACATATACCCGTACGCCATAGGTGCATCAATCATACCGCAGAGTGTTCCTTAGCAGAATGTTCATAAGGTAGAATGTGTAGGGTGCGCCAAAAGTTACCAAGCCCCACTGCTGCAGGAATGCATAGCACAGTGACCAAAAAACTTTTGACTAACTCTGCACCTTTAGGAATGTATGTAAAAAGCGTATTAAGAGGCACGTTTTTAGGACGCTTAAATAGCGTCACTGAGACGCTACTTAAAGAGACGTGGGTGCAAAGTTTCAGTTATGGAAACATGTTATCAAAAACAAAATGCGTCACTCTGACGAAAACCTACAAATAGTTCCGTAGTTTTGCTGTAACTTTCTTAGAAGGTAAACTCAACGCCTTCCAGCACTGTTTAGGAACATGCTCATATGTAAGCTGCCTGTCACATTTCTCAGTCGGTATGCTCAAAAATGTAAAGCAATCACTCTCTGATCCACAGCGATGGTTAAACAGATTTTTAGAATATAGTCACGAATGCTTACTCCAGTGAGATCATTTACACCTGAAGCTGTACTTTCTTGCGGTCGGTCAACATTACGCCATGCATTTATGAACCAGTCATCAAATGGAAAACTATGCTTTCATTTCTTTGTTCACCAATCCAAGGTGTTCTTCAAGTTCATGCTGGCGTGCCGGAGCAATTTCGAGGCGCAAATGCTGTGCTTTCTGTCCGCCCTTGGCTGCCTCTTCTTAGCCTGCCCCTCCATGATCATCGGTGCGGTGGCCAAGACTACAAGTACGCACTCGTTCAGAGACATTTTTGTGGCGACGTTGGGTCAACCTAGCCTATCCACATAATGAGCCAACCATCAATTATCCCATAGCCGCGTGTAAAAGACACTTTTTTTTGTGCTGTCTGATGTAGGTAAATCTAGTAAGATCTTGGTCTTATATTTTTTTCATGAAGACTCATACAAGTTAGCCGCGGTGCAACTTTTGGTGAAATTCAATCGTATAGTTATGTTTTCTCATGCATGCGCGCATGTCCCTCTATGAACGTCTCTTGTGAGGTAACTAATAGATGATCAAGGATAGGGCCAGTTGTTTAGTTTAACAAAGAACCATGGCTTAACTTATAGCGTGCTACTGGGACACAAAATCAATGTAGAGAGACCGACATGGAACAATACAATCGTGAACTAACAACTGTTTATTCTTTATAATTATAAATTATTCTGTATAAACGAACAATTGTTAGTTCACGATTGTGTTATTCATTGTTGTTCTCTATGATTTACCTTCGTTTCCCTGTAGCACACTAAAAGTTTACACGAGGCAACTGAAGGAGCTATGAGATGCGCAGTCAACAGAAGCATGCATGGAGTAGCGACTTGTGTAATGGTAGCTTAGTACCTGTCAGTAAGTTTGAATTTCGAAGTTTAGTCAGTGTTTAAAACATATACAAAATATAAACATATTATTACAGAAAGAGGTCTTATAGTGTAAACACTGTAGGGGGACCTTATTATAATGATAAAACAACGAAATACTACTAAAACGGATGCAGCGTAACGTTAATAGTAAAGAGTATGAAAATCTAAACAATGACGATTCCAAAAGTTATGCAATTTAAAGCACAAAAATATCGGGAGAAGGAACCGTACTATAATAAAAGCAGATACTAATCACAATGACGTAATTATAGATGTGTTTGAAGAACACTTAACAAAGGATGCTATTCGTTAAAGATTACTTCTATAAGCTGATGTTTGAATGACAAAACAGAAAATGCATGCTTAATAATATTTAGCAAAGAATTCTAGAGTGTTATTTTTAATAAACGCTAACCATAAATGGTTCGTACCTTCGGAAGTAAAAAGTTGGTTGTTTGAGGAAAGATGGGTAATGTTCGGATTAGAAAGGTCTCAATTGAGAAGAATTTTAGAAGGCTGGAGTTCTTAAATACTTGTTAAGTGAATGTGTTGACAATAAATCTGTTTATGTTGTAATTATTTGTTATTATTAGTTCCCGATACAAATCAGTAACATGAGAGCGTCGGCAGCTGCAGGTGATGATGTGAATAGCTTGATTTTGTACGTGTTGGAAAGAAGAAAGATGATAATAACATGTTTGGCCCCATGAAGCAATGCAATAGTTAGGATGACTGTGAATCAATGCATACTATACAGTGATCAAAGTTGTGAAAAGTTGTGTTATTCACTGTGGTTCTCTATGATTCACCTTCGTTTCCTTCAGAACAATTAATAACATTAACATGCCATACTTGTTGTTGAGTGGTTAATTATTATTCATTCATTGTTACTATTCATTGTTGTTTTCTGTGATTCGCCTTCGTTTCCCTGAGCACAATTAATTATTAACATTAAAATGCCATAATTATTGTTGAGTGGTTTTCTATTCGGATCGGTCTTTCAATTTCATATGGAGAGGAAGGGACGAGCTCGTCTTTAACGAGTGGTAAAGTACAGGGCGTGATATATATAATGCTAAAGTTTACCGCAGATGGTCAAGTGGTTGCTAAAATTTCCCAGTGGTTGTTACCGTTCGATACCACTTGATACCACGCTCTCTATTGCTATCTAACCATTGGTTAAGAATGGCTGTACGCGTGTAGTATTTGTCACATTAATCCTTGATGCACTTTGTGCCTGAGCCTGTGAGTGTATTCATGGATACTAGGAGCCATCCTGCACGTCTGCCTACTTGCGGATGGCAATAGAGATCTGTCTGAGTTCTTAAATACGCGTCGGCTATTATGTTTAGCAGACGCTACAATAGCTGACGGTACCAAGTCTGCTGGTGTGGGCTATGTAGTGCTATAGTGTGGACTATCTACTTCTTCACTCTTGATCAAAAAGTTCCTGGTTTTAAAATTTATCTAATGCTAAAAAGTGTATGCTCTCAGGAGACTCCGACTAAAAAGTCCCAGTGCGATCGATCACCCGGGGACTTCTTAGCTTTCGGTCAAGTATACTTTAACACTGCTTCCACAATGCTTGGTCACCGATTCGTTAATTCTCTGTTTCACTTGACTTCATTGTACTTTAATGTACAATTTAATAGCCTTTAAACAACCTTAATGCGCAACGGCTCAAATTGTGCATTTTTCAGGTTCACTTTAATTTTTGCTGGCTTCACATGCGCTAATTATTGCTTTTGATCACTCGGTATATAAGTACGCTAAGTCACTCTCTTTCTTCACCCTTTCGATGTTTTCTCCGCTCCACCTGGTTCTTTCCTATCTCCGCAATGGGCCTGCTCGATCTTTCTCTTCTTGTACCGCTTGTATCCTCGACATAGGACGCCAGATTCCTTCGCTAACGAGCCATAACAAACTTAGTTGTCAAACAGCATTTTAGTTGTCAAAAACAAACTTAGTTTTCAAAAAGCTTTGAACCACGCATAGTACAGGAAGCAGAAATTGACAAATATTTTTCTCATTGAACGACTTGCCTTGGTCAATAAAACAATTATTTTTCCTCTGATTCATTGAGCGAATATTCGTTTACTTTTAGATATTCGTCATTATATCTCTGGATGTAAGAAACGCTTTGGAAAGGCGTCTTCCACTCTTGTCCAGCGTCGACAAACTTTCCTCGATGGCGCAGACTTCACGGCTTTCGGCTACACCGGGGGACACGTGCTGCGGGACACGGACATGCACGACGTCCTGCCGTACAGCTTCCGCTACCTGGTGCCCGCCTACGCGTCGTTCATAGGTCTAGGCGCCATCGCGTCCGCCGTCATGTCTTCGGCTGGGGCGTCGGCGCTTAGCGCAGCCTCGCTCTTCACCAGGAACGTCTACTTCAACGTCATGAGGCCGACCGTGAGTGAATCCACGCCAGTCGGCACGCTTAGTCCAGGACAGTAGGTGGCGTAGGCGTACTACAAGACAGGCGGTAATCTACGCGACGCATAGCACAATTCGCTTTAGGTAAAATCAAGCTAATCAATGAGCATCTACTCCTAGTGCCCCAGAGTCCAGAAGACGAGTGATCGATCGGAACACATCTAACACCGATAGGATAGATGGTTCTCGGTGAGTTTTTCTAAGATTACTCTTTAGTCAAGGTGTCTTCACCGGTAGTGGGGAACAGTATGAAAGTTTCGTGACTGAAATAAAAAAAAGACACGTCCATGCCAGGCGAACGTGCATATGTTGACACCATACGCAACCTTTCTCTCATGTCCACACTTCGTTCTCTTCTTCCTGCTATAGAGATTTCAACAACTACTCGGGGATGAAATTTGCTTTTTTTTTCGTGAACGGCTTTAAATTCCACCCCCTCCCCCTCATTGAATAGTTTACTGCATGCAACATAGTTGCACAATGACTAAAAAAAAATTGAGATCACTTCCGTCTTCGAGTCATCTTGGGTGGTTTCACGAGGGACCCCGCAAGTATTTCGGTGACGACCGATCAAAAAAATTGCCCGCAGCTTCCCTCGGGGGAACACTGAGGAGGATGCGGACCATATAATTGGTTAACGGGGTGTTAAAGTGCGACTTACTTGGGTCGATGGCTAAATTGGTTAACGTGGTTGTGAAATGGGGTGTTAAATTGCGGCTTACTTGAGTCGATGGCTAAATTGGTTAACGTGGTTGTAGGAGGGGGTGTTAAATGAGTGAACACGTACACACGTATGCGAAAGGGCGGCGCTGGTCGAAGGGACGTCGATCATTGTGTTTGTGGATTCGTTGGAATTCATTTCACCGCGACCTTGGACGTCGACGCGCCGTACAAACCAACCGACGAGCGGCAACTGAGCGAGCGAGCGCCGACCTTGAGTATATATACAGCACGACGGCGCATGCACTGTCAGCTGTTGAATGTTCTCGAAGCGCGACGCCACATGCGCGTCCACTGGAGAATCAGGAGAATTGAAGATGTCGAACGCGGTGTGTAGAGGAGGAAGGGTGCACAGATGGTGGAGGAGTGAAGCGCGCGCGGTGTGTAGAGGAGGAAGGGATGCACAGATGGTGGAAGAGTGGGCGACGGCGCGACGGCGCATGCGCGCGCGTCAGCTGTCGAATGTTCGAGAAGCGGTGCGGACGGCGCGGACGGCGCACTACAAGGCGCGAGTATAAGATGCTCCGCATCTAAAACACTCTCCCGCAGGCTAGTTCGGATGAGATGGCTGCGGCTGTTCGCATGAGCGTGTGCCTTTTTGGTGCCACGACCACTGCCATGGCGCTAGACGTGCGCTCCATCTACACCGTGTGGAACCTGAGCGCTGACATCGTCTACGTCCTCCTCTTCCCGCAACTCGTCTGCCTCTTTTACCTGGCGGAACTCACGAATACCTACGGTGTTCTTGCCGGTACGCTCGTTTTTCTGGCCTGCATAATGTCCATTACTTTTTTGCGGACTAGTTGTTCATTCTCAAATATAGATCTGCTGCATCAGCAGAAATGAAGCAGAAGGGAGACAGAGTGTAGTTCTAACCAGTGTGCGCTCTATCCTGTCTTCTGTCGTCTTTCTTTCTGCTTGGACAGCAAGTCTAGATTTCTGCATATTAATATTTTGGGACCTTCGACCGTATCATCAAGCGATCACTTTCAGGAACACAAGACTTCGCGAAAGTGGCGCTTCACATGTTGCCCGTCTGCCGACCACATTAATCTGGAAATGTATTGATCTTTGTTACGAAAGTGGGTCGAAACGTTATTGCTTATGTAAACACGCCAACGGTTTGGTTGGTTATGTAGGGAGCTTAACACACTAAGGTGGCTCGCCTTATGAGACACGCCATAGTGGAGTGCTCCGGTTAATTTCCACCACTGTGGTTCCCTATTGTGCAGTGATATTGCACTGTACAAGAGCTCTCACTATTACGCCTCCATAAAAATGTGACCACCACAGGCTCAGTCTGACATGTGTCTTCCGGGTCAACAAGCGAGTGCCAACTGAGACAAGTTGGTATCATCCTATCGCTGACACTGATCGCATGACAGCATCACCACTTGATACAGTCCGTGATCGTGATAGTTCGGGATAACGTAAATTTACGGCCAGCTTGAAAACAACGGAAGGACGAGATCCCCTCCCTGTACTTAGAGCGACCGTAAGGATGGCACGGTGTCTTATACGTGTTTAATTAATGGAGTAACGGTGACGTGAACAAACGCGTGAGCACAGACATTCAGTTTATTTTTTTTTTGCTGACTTATGACTACTTATGTTATTGTTATGGGTTAAAAGAACTACTGGACCAACATTATTGAACAGGACCTTGGTATAGCATGCCTCATTACTATAGCGGTTTGGGCTTGACAAACCCCACCATTTACTTTTACATGCGACCAGTAAGATCACCGCAGGCTCCTGCAGGATTACCTCAGACGTCTCACAACATTTTTTTTTGTGTCCTTTTTGCTTCTGTAGGGTTTCTTGTCGGTCTTCTGTTGCGTACGTTCTGTGGTGAGCCACTTATCAACGCACCCGCGCTTCTGAGGCTGCCGCTGTGCCGCACAATGTGCATGATCGCCAGCTTCAGCTGCACCGTGGGAGTGTCGTACGCTTCCAGAAACCTGTTCGCGCGCCGAGTGCTCCCCGACTTCTTGGGCTGTTTCGTCGTGGTTGGCGAGGACGATCAAGGCCGATATTTGGTGCGTAGTGGCCTCGGCTCAATCTCGGAGCCACTGGCGCATAAAGACGCAGCAGTCGCCGCCACGGCTGGCACGCCCGTTCCAACAACCAGCGCCGGATCCGACGACCCGGAGTTCAAACCCGTAAGATGCAATGAATTTGCAGACCTGGCGTGAATCACGTAAATGCAGTGTATGTACACGTAGTGTGCTCAGAAACTATAGCCACCTCATGCTGTCAAAGGTGCCAAAACAGCAAAGCGCTTTTGTGACAACTCGCGCTTTTCCTGAAGCATGCGAGAAACCTTTCGCAACTTCAGAAATAAGGTACGCATAAACCTCCGCTCTCATAGCCGGTCACCGTGTCTCCATCGCACCTTTCCTCCTCGCGGCTTCGCATAGGCTACTGCCTCTCCGGTAAAAGCAACTTGAAAACACTGCTTCGTCCGCAGCCGATGCAACCTAGAAGTGTGGTAGCTTGGGCTAGTTGGTATGGCATGACGATAGTTATAGCGCGAGAACAAAACGACGACACAGAGACAAGAAGGACTTTCGTGTCCTTCTTGTCTCTGTGTCGTCGTTTTGTTATCGCGCTATAACTACCGTCGACCGATGCAGTCACACTATTTGTGGTTGATGATGTTTGATGTTTTATGGCGCAAGGGCCATTTCACGGCCAAAGAGCGCCAGTTCATCTTACTAAAAACATGGACAATGATTGTGATAAGCGGCTGTATAAGGGCCATAAAATTCCTCGCGGTAAGGCGGGTAAAAACATACAAGTAATAAAATCATGACCATGTCGTGAAAGGTGTGTGCGGTGTGAATAGATGACAAAAGTTGGTGATAATAAAAGACGATGGTGGATATGTATGGCATTAGCACAAGTGCCTCACTCGTTCATACCCTTGCGTCCAAGGGCCGTGAGGCAAGTGCTTTCTTGTGTAACCATCGCAGCAAAAACCTCTCTGGAGAGGTCATGCTACGGGATGCCCGGGTATATGATGTGAAAACTATGAATTTCTTTAAAAAACGCTAACAATGATTTGTGACTAAAAAGCGGTTCCCTACCGACGAACATTGCAGGGTGTAAAGGTATATGTTGTCGGTAGGATAGTGGGAAGTGGTGTCTTCTTAGACTGTCTAAATGTTTACATTGAATTAAAACGTGAAGAACTGTTAATGTCTCACCACATTTATCACACAATGGTGGATCACCACCGGATAAAAGATGTGTGTGTGTCATGTATGTGTGTCCTATCCTGAGTCTTGTTAGTGTTACCTCTGTTAGACGTGATTTTGATACTGGTGGCCAATGGCCAAGGTGTGGCTTGATAACGTGTAGTTTGTTTTGTGTGTGTGTATCCCACTTGCTCTGCCAGTAGTCCCTGAAGTTTCGTTTGAGAGACGGCTTAAGATCAAGGGCCGGGATTGATATAGATGTAATGGCGGTGCTCTCATGGACGGATGCAGCGAGCTGATCCGCCCTCACGTTGCCTTGGATCTCACGGTGCCCTGGCACCCAGCACACTACAACATGTTGTTTGTGTGTGTAGAGTGTGCACAAAATAGAGTAAAGTGAGACAAGGACTGGGTTTTTTTGTTTTTTAAGACTGTGCAGAGCCGTTACCACACTGAGGGAGTCTGTATAAATTACTGCTTTTTGTATTTGTAATTGTTTGATGTGTTTAGCTGCCACCAGTATCGCGTAAGCTTCCGCTGTGAAGATACTTGTGCGTGGATGTAGAGGGCCAGCATCCGAAAAGGATGGGCCGACAGCAGCGTAGGACACAGAGGAGTTAGTCTTGGAGGCATCTGTGAAGAACTCAGGACGTGTGTATTTGTGTTGAAGTTCCAGAAATTGTGTTCGGATATGGGCAATAGGTGCATGTTTTGTAACCTCTAGGAAAGACACATCGCAGTCTATAGTCTGCCACTGCCACGGTGGCGGGTATGCTACAGGAGCCATTAAACTGTGTTCGAGTGACACTCCAGTGTCCTCAGCTAGACCCTTCAGGCGAACTGAGAAGGGCTGCCTCATTGAAGGCCTATTTTGAAAAAGAATGGAGCTCGCCAAGTCATTAATAGTAGAGTATGAGGGGTGCCTCTTGTCTGCTTTCACCTTAAGGAAATATACAAAGGACATGTAGGTTCTTTGCAGATGAAGCGACCACTCATTTGACTCCACGTAAAGGCTTTCTACGGGGCTGGTGCGAAAAGCACCCGTAGAAAGGCGGATGCCCAAATGGTGCACGGGGTCCAGCATTTTCAAGGCACTTTGAGTGGCAGACTCATAGACAACGGACCCATAATCTAAGCGGGTACGAATAAGGCTTCTATGGAGGTTCATGAGGCATTGCCTATCACTACCCCACGTAGTACGTGACAACACTTTTATAACATTCATGGCTTTTAAACATTTTGTTTTTAAATACTTTATGTGTGGTACGAAGGTCAACTTGTTGTCCAAGATTAAGCCTAGGAATTTATGCTCCGCATTCACAGACAGACGTTGGCCGTTCAGTTCAATGTCGGGTTCTGAGTGCATGCCTCTCTTTCGAGAGAACAAGACACACGTGCTTTTTCCTGGGTTCAGCCGGAATCCGTTTTCCTCTGCCCATTTGGAGACCTTGTTTAAACCTAACTGAACCTGTCGCTCACACATTGCTAGGTTGCATGACTTAAAGCCAAGCTGGACGTCATCGACATATGTGGAGTAGAACATGTTGCGGGGGATGGACAGGTGCAAGGAATTCATTTTTATAATAAAAAGTGTACAACTAAGTACACCACTTTGCGGTACTCCCGTTTGTTGCAGAAATATTTGGGAGAGAGTACTGCCCACACGGACGCGGAATTTCCGATTGGACAAGTAACTCTCGATTATGGAAAGCATTCTACCGCGCACACCCAGGTGAGACGAGTCTCTTAATATCCCAAAATGCCATGTTGTGTCGTAAGCCTTCTCGATATCGAGAAACACTGAGAGGAAGTATTGTTTGTGGACAAAAGCGTCTCGGATCTGTGCCTCGATACACACCAGATGGTCGGTGGTGGATCTACCCTCCCGAAACCCACACTGAAATTGGTCGAGCAGATTGTGTGTTTCAACGAAATGTAAAAGTCGGCGGTTTGTCATTTTTTCAAAAAGTTTACAAACGCAGCTGGTTAGTGCAATGGGCCTATAACTTGAAACTGAGGAAGGGTCCTTGCCCTGTTTCAAAATAGGGATAACAATAGCCTCTTTCCAAGAAGCAGGGATGGTACCTGAAAGCCAGATAGCATTGTATAGAGAGAGTAAAGTTTTTCGCGTTTCGAGCGGCAAGTTTTTCAACATTTCATATGTGACACGGTCGTAGCCTGGAGCGGAATTATTGCAAGAGGTTAGTGATGTTTGTAGCTCAGCAAAGTAGAAAGGTTGGTTGTATTCCTCGTAATTTCTGCACTTGGATTCTAGTTTCGGCTTTTCTATCTTTGCTTTGTGTCTTTGGAAAGCTTCAGTGTAGTGTGACGAGCTAGACACCTGCTCGTAGTGTGCACCGAGGAAGTTCGCTTGATCTTGCAGGCTATCACCTTGTGTGTTTACGAGTGGGAGTGAGTGTACTTGCGTTCCTGCTACCCTACGAACCATGTTCCAGACTTTAGCCTCTTGTGTATATGAATTTATCCCTGATAAAAACTTGTGCCAGCTTTCTTTTCTGGCCTGCCGACGCGTTCTCCTGCCTCGAGATTTTATTTTCCTAAAGCTCTCAAGGTTTTCCGCTGTCGGCGAGTTCCGCAGCAACCTCCATGCCCTGTTCTGCTCCTTTCGCGCATTCTGGCACTCAGTGTTCCACCACGGAACGTGTCGTTTGCCGGGCAGTCCAGATGTTTGTGGAATGCATTTGGTTGCTGCGTCAGTAAGAAAAGCCGTGAAGTACTGCACAGCTTCATCTATGCCTAACCCGCATATGTCAGTCCAATTTAGGTAAGTAAGCTTTTGAACTCGTTCCCAGTTGGCTTTGTTTACCAGCCATTTGGGACATGTGGAGGACATTCATTTGTTATTGGTGTACTCAAAACTAAAGGGAAATGGTCACTTCCGTATGGATTATCTATCACTTTCCACTGAAGTAATGGTACAAGTGAAGGAGATGCGATACTGAGGTCTATGGAAGAGTAAGTTTTGTTGGCAAGGTTATAGTATGTTGCCTCTTTCCTATTCAACAGACATGCACCCGATGAAATGAGGAATTTTTCAATGAGACGACCTCGGGCATCACAGCGAGTCACCCCACAGACCATTATGTGCGTTCAGGTCCCCAAGGACCAGATAAGGTTCAGGTAGTTCGTCGATTAAAGACTGGAATTGAAGTTTTTCGAGACGGTGGTGCGGAGGTATGTACAAAGAGCAAACAGTGACAAGTTTGTTTAGAATAACTGCTCGGACAGCCACCGCCTCGAGGGAAGTTTGAAGGGGTAATTGTGTGCATGCTATACCTTGACTTACTATAACCGCTACACCACCGGATGGTAGCATGGCATCATCTCTATCCTTTCGGAAGATTATATAGTTACGTAAAAAGTTTGTGTTAGTTCGTTTTAAGTGTGTCTCCTGTACCACAGCACTCTTGGATTGTGTTCATGGAGGAGTTCTTGTAAGTCATCGAGGTTTCGAAGAAGGCCTCAGATGTTCCACTGTAATATTTCTGTCTGCATATTTAAACAAGAGAGATGCTGCTGTGTGTACAAGGAGTATCCTGTGTTGGAGTGAGCTCATTCATTCAGGTGGCAGGACGGTTGTCCGGCCCCGTTATTGGTTTTTTTTATTTTTCTTGGCGCGCTCCAAGGAGGCGCCCCGCTCTTTTGGTACCAAGGGTACCGTTGTATCCATTGCCTCCTCAGAGGCACTGGGTGCCCGCACATGCGAGCTCGTGGTTCGGATTTTAGGCCTCGCTTGGTGAGGGGAGGCCTTGAGACCAGAGGACCCTGGAGTCTCCGGCCTCAATTCGCTAGGAGGCGGAGTAGCCTGAACTACTGCCGCCTTGGGGGCAGGTGCCACAGCCGTCGGCTCGCTCTGCGCTGGCCGAAGGAGTGGCGAGGGCTGGTGCGGCGTTGCCCCCTGACGCGCCGCATCAGCATATGTAGCGCCATAAAATGGCGACACTCTTCGTCTTGCTTCCTTGAATGTGATATTTTCTTTAATTTTCAATGTGATGATTTCCTTTTCTTTTTTCCAAAATGAGCAAGACCGTGAGTATGCGGCATGATTTCCACCACAGTTCACACAGTGTGATGGTTCTTCGCAATTGTCAGAATTGTGGTCTGACACTCCACATTGTGCACAAGTTTGGTGACCACGACAGCTTTGTGAGCCATGGCCATACTACTGGCATTTAAAACAACGACGTGGGTTAGGTATGTATGGTCTGATCGACGTCTTTGTGTAGCCTGTTTGAATACTTTCTGGGAGATTACTGGAAGCGAACGTGAGTATTAGGTGTTTCGTTGGTGTTGCCTTGTTGTCTCTTCTAATGGTGATCCTTTGTACATTGGTCACATTCTGACTCTTCCACCCCTCCAGAAGTTCCTCTTCAGTCAAGGTGAGCAAATCAGCATCAGATACTACTCCACGGGTTGTGTTCATGGATCTGTGTGGCGTTACAGTGATGGGAGTGTCACCAAAAGTTGAAAGATTCTGTAGCTTTTCAAACTGTTCTTTTCCTCGGACTTCAAGGAGGAGGTCTCCGCTGGCCATTTTGGTAACTTTGTACCCGGCTCCAAGAGTTTCTGTGAGACATCTGGCTACTACAAAGGGTGATACGGTTCTGGCTTGCTTGCTGCTTATTTCACTATGTATAACATGAAAATGGGGGAAGTTTTCACTTGATCGGTTGAAAAAGCCTAAGTCTTCGGTGCGTACACGCTTTAAGGCGGTACGATCACTTAATAGGGGAAATGCTTTATGCATGCCAGTTTAATTTTCTTCAGAAGCGTTGGCGGCCACCCACCACGGAGCCCAACAAGGGGACGCTACAAGTTTGTGGATGCTAAAACCTGCAGACGCCAGCCGTACAACGCAACTATAACCCAATGCGCTTAGACCAAGGTAGGCTATTTGCACAGGGTTAACACTCGCCGCCAGGAAGTTTGGAAGTAAACAGAAGAGAGTAGAAGACAGGACAGATAAACAGTAAGAGATAAAGACGAAGATGTAGGGAGAGAGAGATAGGAAAAGGCGACTGCCGATTTCCCCTGGGTGGGTCAGCCCAGGGGTGCCATCTACGTGAAGCCTGGGCCAAAGGGGTGTGTTGCCTCTGTCGGGGGGCCTTAAAGGTCCAATCACCCAGCGTCAGCTCAACCCCCAGGATTCCCTTTTCCCCGGACACGGCAAAGCCACGCACGGCTAGGCGTGGGAGAGAGTAGATACTCCCCCGTTAGCTCGGGTCCGTGGTGTCGCTACACACCAAACGCCTGCTTTATCAGGCGCCCCTGCAGGGCACTATTTGTGGTTGTATCTGGAAACCAGAGTTTCAGAACCACAGATATTGATCTGCCGCGAGGCTCAGACCTGGAATAGCTCCGGTATTAAAAAACATCCAACCTTATTCGCTACCACGTCAGCCAACGTAATTTGGAAATTTTCCTTCCATAAAGACATCTAGAAGACAGTCATGCGCCTTCGTAAATATTTTCCTCTCAGCAGCAAGAGTCATTCACTGGAAAACGGTCTAGCAGGTATGACGTCTACTGAGCGTTTCTTCGACTCCAGCAAATTTTAATAAATGAAACAACATGAGCAGGGATATTGTACAAATTTTCGTCGAAAGCTAGGTGACACTCAAACAGAAGCCACTTGCAAAACTTAACAGACTATTAGGTCGTTGTGCTATGGACAACTTTATAATAAAATTGTGGTATAACCACTTCACTGATGACTGCTTATCAGTGAACTATGAACCGCTTTCAGCCAGAACGTCACTGTGCATGCATAGACTTCGGTCATGTCCCACGGTCACATCGCAGTCCTGGGAACTTGGAGTAAGAACGGGTTAATTTTTAGATTATCGCATTAAATCATGATTAAATCTTAATTCAATGTCACTTTCCATGTTTCTGCATGAAGAGTTCTCATGAACTTTGTACTAGAATAGCTAATGATTTGTGTAACAAACTGCGTTTGTAAAACAATATTTGTTATTCATCAGGCTCCCTGCATCAGGCTGCATGCGACTTATAAATGTTTCTAAAGCGGGAAATTCTGCTGACAGGAACCTGAATTGAGTCGAAAGAAGATATTCGTAACGTGATGACGTGGCTTATCTCCAGGTTCCAACGGTAGTGCTTACTGCAATGGTGGGAGCGCAAGAAGTAAACGGTTATGAGCTCCGACTTCAGCAAAATGCATTTCAAGTCACCTTATTATGACGTACTTGGCAATTGTATTGATTACTGCTTTTAATCATCGATGGCACTTTTGGAACTACGTGTCGGCCAATGGCAATGTCATCCACATGGATTTCACGGCCAACACCGAGGATCTGGGCCAGCAGCCGAGGAGCCGTGCAAGCACGAGGTTAAACAATGTTAAGGAACAACTTGGCCGTGTCCGAGGTAATATGAGATGCATCGCACAGGATCTTTGTGGTCCCAATATTGCAGTGCATTAGTGATCAAGTTATAATTTCTAGTTACGCAGTGACATTCTGCACAATGGCGAGGGATAAGGTTGTCCTCAAAATGTACGATTGCCCATTGCAGACTTAGTCTGGTGTGTGTTCCAGTTTAGAAGTTAGACGAACGTACCGAGACGTCCTCTGGAGCGCTTTCTTTAGCTTGCATTGAATGATGTTAAAATCGTCCGTCGTATTGCGCACCATTGTGCAAAACCATTCTTCCTCAGGAGGAAAACCTGCCATGCTCACAACTTTCGAAGCAGAAGTGTCGTTCATTTCTCTTACCACACGCGCACAGTAATAAGGGGCACTGCACGTCATGAACCCGCTATCCCGCAAGCGGAAGCCTTTTGAGACGTCCAAAGCGTTATTTGCCTGTAGCATTCGACGTAGTTTTAGTCGTAATAGCTGCAGTTTGCCTTATTAGCGAGCAGGCAATACTGCACTGTTTCAAACTTATGTTCCGTATTCTATTTTGATCATACATGTGAACACATACGAAAATGCGTTACGTTAGCGAAACGAAGCAAAGAGAATCGGGTGGAGCATGCCTCCTCACGAGGCACACGCTCGGATCGTGGAACGAGACCAAGTCTAGTTTTTAGCTTACTCGTTCACTATAAGGGCTAGAGTGATGTGTATAAGCAGACATCGTTTTCGTGATTTCATCAGGATGCCGAGACGCCAGCGACGCCTGCAGCCAGCTCGACCATGCGCTCCGGCTCTAGGCCACCTGCAAACAACGCCGCGTTGGCACAGGTTTGCACTACGAGCCTCTGGTCTCGGGACTCCATGGTGCCGTGGAAGCTGCCGGCGCAACAGCCGTGCACCGCCCTCGAAGAATTCGCGGAGAACGCCATGCCGACCAGTAGCAGCGTCCCGACCACTGCCGAGGCATCGGCGGTGACAGGCGGCGGCCACCTGGCGGACGTCACCGCAGTTGCAGTTAGTCCCAAATCCAGCAAACCGAGATGCCTGCCGCTGGTCGAGGAAAAACCCGACGAGAGCAAGGGTGTGCCACTGACGCCGAAGAAGTCCAAAGCCACCAAACGAGACGGCTCGTCAAAGAAGGGGGCGCAAATGCGAGCCCCTTCGAGCGCGTCCATGCCGTCGAGCGTGCCCAAACGCAGCGGCAGGAAACGTGGCGGCCAACCTCGGGAACCCGAATGATGGAACATGATTGACAGAGAATCATTAAGAAAAACATATGCTTGTGTATGTGCGTCTGTCATCGACTTTGACATCGCGTTGTAAACTGTGTTTTTCTGTAATTTCGTATAGCGTTTTCCCGCCTTGTACGAAACTGCGGGCACTTTCGTGAGGGTGAGTTTGTTTTTCATATAGTAAACTGTAAGACACAAGCGCGACTGCCACGTTGTGCCATAAATTTCATTTTTTCAAATGTTAACGTGCTCAGTCTGCGCGTCTTAAAATAAAACCTATAAGGACAGTCTATCGCTCTGCCTGAGTACATGCCCTACTGTGTATCGTTAATTATTTGTTCGGAGTCGAGCTGTGTTCATTACTTCTCGTCACAGTGTGCGCACGTTACGTAGAAATTAGGACACTGTTTCAGCACTCGTGCTACACCATGCGCAGGATGAGAAGATAAAACATTCATGGTGCACTCGAGCTCGCATTTTCGTGAAGCTGCCTACACACGCTTGCACGCACACGCGCACACAATTCTATGAGAGTGACACACTGAGCCCTTGATTTTTTTTTCGATGTCTTTGCAAATGGTAGGTGCTTTGCAATTATATAATCGTTAAATGAATGCGTTTGGTCTTTTATAAATGTTATGTTGGCATATTAAAAGAGCACGGAGCTAGAATTATTCAATCCAGAAAACGCTCTCAGCGGGCCCAAAAATATTTGAAGGTGATGGTGGCCCGTTTGTGCTTATTTCCATATTTCTCGATATCACCGACAAAGTTGACCGAAACTGTTAACGTTGGATCGGAAACTTTTGAAGCGGAAGATTTTAAGCCGGAGTTGAAGATTTTATTAACGTGTACGTGTCACGTAAATAGCTTCCAAACAATTGCATAGATCGGATGTGAAAGACGAAAAGGTCAGTCAACGGGCGTCAAACCCACTATCTCTCGGTCAACGACAACTTATCGCGCGGTCAATTCAACTGGTTTGAAAAATACTCAAATGAGTTTCTTTTTTATGTGGCAATTACCTAGATGTTTAACCCAGACTTGATATAAATAATCAACATTGCATTACTAATTAGCAATGGATTTTCAGGTACTTGAAGAAAGGGCAGTGCATCTGGCACGATGCTTAGAAGACACGTACAACATACAGGGCCAAGCATTTCACTTTTATATGCATAAAAAAGGAATGAGTACATCGTGATCACTTTCCTACTTTTCTGTTACTCCAACACACCCACATCCAGCCCGTGCAACATCACAAAAAAAAGCGATAGCGCTAACGAAACAAGTCTCTGCACAATCTCTTCTTAAATGTTATAGCCCGGCTTCGATTCAGGTCGGATGCCGCAGTCACGCCGCAACAAAACGAACCTCTGTGCCTGTAACGTTGGTCTCTTTCGAACTAGAGTAGAGGAGGACCTGTAAACTGTGTTTCACTCTATACGCCGCGAGAAACTGCCCTAGAATGCCCACTGCGAGTGCCACTACCAACTGCCCAATACGCCAGAATTCTTTTTACCTACTAGCCAGGGAAGGGCACACTACGTGGCTGAAAAAGCAACGACATACGCAGCTGCTCAATTAGTTCATGCTTTTGCTGGTGATGGCGATTGCTTTGTCTAAGTGCTTTCTAATGTGTGAGTTCTAAGAACACTCACTATCAAGTTGTGACGCTATTCCATGCATCTGGCACGGAATACTACAAGGGTTATAGAGATTTTTATACAGCGTTTATTTTTCAAAGGAGTTTGAAGCAGTGGTGTGGCTCTGGGTATAGAACGCATGCTCACTACGGGGATAGCCGCCGACTAGACATTTCAGTGGAACTAGTTAATCATTATTACGTTTAAAATGTGACCAACTGATACAGAATGAACTCTATAGAATAAAAGTAGGTAAAGCTAACGAATGCTTTTGCTAGTGCAACAAGGCCCAAGCCCCTTTTATCGTTAATCTTTTGCGTAGTATTTTTATAGGGCTCCCGCAGTTGAGGCTTGTCTGTAGACTGATGGGCAGTGGATCTGAGCTAGGTGTTCCAGCGGGCTGCCAGATCCGATGATAGCTTTCGTGCCCTTGCTGAACCTGTTCCAAAGGTGGACACCATAGCTGCCATTCACCTCCTCGAGCACCTTTTCAGTCATCGTTGGATCAAAGAACATCTTCCACTCGCCAAAAGAAACCTTGAAGAATGTTGAAGAGCTCAGAAAGTTCACGAGCCGAGCATAAAACGGGGCATGGCGCAATTGAGTCAGCAACAATGGGCCGCACGATTGAAAGCTCCGTGGATCGTACTGGCGTGCACACGCCTTCATGAGCGCTCTCACAGCCGGATGCATCTTGCGGAAGAAAAGCACGCTGTTGGTCACATGCACTTCATCTTCCTCGAAAGCAACGGAGTTTTCTATTGGCTTAAGCGACTTCAGAACAATTATGTCTAAATCCAAGTAAACACCACCACGCTTCCAGATAATCGCGTAGCGAAGAAAGTCGCTCAGATGTTCTACGAGAGAAGAGCTTTCACGTAGTGCACGGCGATTTGAATACAGCTGCGACAACGGAGTGCCTGCGAGTTCAGTGCGCGGCCTTAGCCGTGCCGACGAAAAATTCGGCAGCTTTGAGAGTATGCGACGGTAAGCGCAAGAGCGAAGGTGTCGTCCGGTGTGAAGTAGGTGCACGGTGAAGTCGCCGTTGTGCCGGCAGGCTGACTCGATGCTGCAGGCTTGTCGGGCTGTTAGCTTTCGCCGGCCAGATGTTTCGAGGAACCATATATCGTGAGCTTCCCTGGCCGCCGGTTCTACGGAGAGAAGGAAGAGGGACTTGGTGACTACGATGCAACTAACCTTAGTGGCGGTAAAAAAACATTTATCTACCTCTGAATCCAAGACTTTCTTCTTTGTGGCTTATCTTTGTTACTTTGCGGCACTATGCCATTTGGCATAAACTTTAAAAAAATAATTCGCACGAGCTTCACACCGCAATTATGTACAAACTATGCAGTACAGCTGAGCGTTCGCTTGGCCTTAGAGTCATAGAGAAATATACTATACAAGAGGGACCACTGGAGCTTTTTTGTGGCCCAGCAAGAAACAGTCTGACCAAACACTAGATGGCGTACCCATCCTCACTTTTACTCCTTTGTTAAGACATGTATCCTCAGGTGGACAATGAATACCCAAGTTTGGCATAGATTTTATGCAAAGAAGAAAGTTTATTAATTTGTGCAATTTTTTATACCCGCTTCACATCATGTCCCACTGAGGACATTCAGTGCATTGCAACAAAAAACAGTAAAGTATGACTAGAAAGTGTTGTCTTTCTGCATTTATTTTGCACGAAGAGGCACATTCAGGTGGTTAAGATGTACTGTACATTTACTCTCTACGCGAAAGCATGGGTGTGAGGCCTAGTGTAAAAGACACTCATTTTCGGAGCATGAGGGTGCGGGTTCCAGTCCCAGCGTCAGAAAGAAGAAAATTTAGTTATTTTATTTATGCTGAAGACAATACCGGGTCTGACCAACCACTCGTGACGCTGAAAGCAGCGCAGTAGCTGGACCAGAGGTCCCTACGGGAGTGTCCGTTCTTTATGTAAATATGTTTCTCTATGTATAAGTTAGCTTCGGTGACGCGGGCGTTCTCGGACAAGCTGTAATAAGATCTAGAGCTTCACGCCCCTAAACTACGATATAATGACAGACGTCGTATGGAGGGCCCCTGAAATTATGACCTGGTGTTCGTTAAAGTGCAGTGACATCGCACACTACGCAGGCCACTACATTTTGTCTCCATCGAAATGCGACCACCACGGCCGGGATCGAACCCGCAACCTTCAAATCAGGGCCGAGCAGCGTAGTCACTACTCCACCGACGCGGACTTTTCGAACAATCAAGCGTCGGTGTTCCAAACTTGCAGCCCGCGCTACTTCCCTGGCGGCAAAACGAACTCTTATTTGTGAGACGGTGTGCCCTTACGTTGCCTATTTCGGTACTGAATTGACCTGTAGTGCCGTTCCTTCATGTAGCAACCTCTTTTAACAGACAGCTTGAAAGAGCTCGTTTCACAGTTAATCCGGCGTTAGCGTCGTTGGTTGACCGAAAAATCATCGTCTTTGCATGACCGAAAAATCAGCCATCTTTGCGTGACTGCAAATAAAAAAATTAAAAGTTCCGGGTCTGTGGTGTTGGAACCCGAATTGTTTGCGAGCAAGCGGGTGTCCTGGCACGCAGCCACACCCCTGCTTGTGAATACCGTGAAAATAGCTTCCTCGGCTTGGAAATGCAGTGAAAGTAATTTTCGTGCTTTACCAAACACAATGTCCTGTATACATGCTTCACACTTCACAACATGCCATGTTGCCGTAAAAATGCGTGGTACAATTGTGCATTGCAATCGGCCGTCAGAAGATGGAATAACCGGAATGACTTCATCGGTTAAAGCCAGTCACCCACTAAAAAAAATTCCGCCATATCCACGAAATGAATGATGATGAGTGGGCGAAGCTCCGGAGGTAAACCTGGTAAACCATGAATCCTCTGTACATTTTGCCCACTCGATTTTATTACATCGCTCCCCCTAGCGTACGTCGCCGCACTAAATCGAACGATTGCCTTCAACCAATGACACGCGCCATATGTGACATCATTCCTATTTTATAAGATCTCGCGTCTTTCATCAACTACAAGTACCGCTTTCTAGATTATAACATCTTGCATCTTTTCATCATCAGCTACAAGTACCACCATCTAGTAAACACTACAAGAACTAAACGAGAGGTGGCTACGTACAGGAGACGGTACCGCCATCTAGTGAACACTGCAAGAACTAAACTAGAGGTGGCTACGTAATGGAGACGGTACCGCCATCTAGTGAACACTGCAAGAACTAAACTAGAGGTGGCTACATACAGGGGACGGTACCGCCATCTAGTGAACACTGCAAGAACTAAACTAGAGGTGGCTACATACAGGGGACGGTACCGCCATCTAGTGAACACTGCAAGAACTAAACTAGAGGTGGCTACATACAGGGGACGGTACCGCCATCTAGTGAACACTGCAAGAACTAAACTAGAAGTGGCTACATACAGGCTACAGGGGACGCACAGCCCACACCCTAAGGAGCTTCGCCCCTAAAATGGCAGCATATCCACGGAGTGAATGACGGAGAGTGGGGCGAAGCATTCGTCCGCCAAGCGTCCATCTGTGTGACCGTCCACGCGTCTGTTCGTGCGCCCGTCCCTGCGTTCGTCCATGCATCCGCCCCTGCGTCCGTTCATGCGTCCATCCATGCATCTGTCTGTGTGTCCGTTCGTCCATCTATTCAACACTCTAAGTCCCACCATCTCGCATCTTTTTATCATATATTCCCCATATAGAAGCACCGCCATTCAGTGGACATTCCAAGGACTAAACGAGAGGTGGTACACACACACTTTCTTACGGCTTGCGCTTCAGGTCTACTTCCCACCTTCAACCACCTTGAGTTCATGGTATATACTAGTTCACTGTATTCATGCCACTGCGGCTCGATGCTCGCTAAACCTTTCTAAAACCAAGGAGGTTACGCCCAGCGAGTATAACCTAGCAACCTTTTCCTGTCAGATAGTGCTCAATGTACATGCCAGTGGCTGCTAATGTGAAATTAGAGACAGGAGGATTCAGCTTTTAATTTCTTACGGCTTGCGCTTCGTATCTGCTTCCCCCCTTTAACCACCTCGAATTCATTCATGGTATATACTAGTTCATTGTATACATGGCCCTGCGGCTCAACGCTCGCTAAACCTTTCTAAAACTAAGGAGGTTACACCCATCGAGTATAATGTAGCAACTCTTTCTTGTCCGATAGTACTCAATGTACAAGCCAATGGCTGCTAATGGGGATCGCAGCGTGCACGTTGACTAAAAGCCGAATGCTCCTGTCTCTCATTCCCCATTAGCAGCCATTGGCATGTACATTGAGCACTATTTTTTATTGTTAAACAACGCACAGAAGAAATCTCCCACCGGCACCACCTTGGAGGTCAAATGTTATACCTATTTCGGGTATGTGCCACTGGTGGTTACGTACTACAAGGGACGCCCAAGCCACGCCATAAGGAGCTTCGCCCCTAAAAAGCGCAGACGCGGCTGCTTGCATAACCACGTCGTGGGTGCATAGCACCTTTGAAAAGATTTAATACACTAAGTGTTTGAAGTACGCACTAAGAATAGAGTATCGCTATCGCGTACAACTTTCAAAGGCGAAGCTTAAGCCCCCCCCCCTTTTTTTTTACTTAGTTTCGGATTTACTTGGCCTATAGCACACTTCTTTTGCCTATTCCAATCAGTATGTACTTGACGTGTAGCGCTCTTTTTTATCCATGTTAGACAAAGAGGACGCACAGCCTCTGTGTGTGCCTATAGTACGCATGTATGCTGCCAGCGCGCGGCATCTGCAAGTGTCACCGGCAGAGCTTCTCACCGCGTTATAATGTCAGTGATTCTTCGCGTTCACGGACCCCAACTGTTCTGTGTGCGTACACTTAGAGCCAGGAGACTTTTTCGTGTGCAAGAAAGCGTGCTTTACAAAACAACGCATAATTTCAATCATTCAGGTGATGTCAGTGTTACGGTGTTTTACACACACGAACACATACAGACACGCACGTACGCACACACACACTTCCTCGTTTCACATCGCACGCAAGACAACGTGTAATGGCGGGACCAAAGATATTTACGGTCGTCGCACTAGTCTTGCTCATCGTGCCACCGGACCGACAACTCCGCAACATTTTACACAAAATTATAGAACTATTTTAAATGCGAAGCATTTCTTAGCGAACTTTGGCTACATCTATCTATCTATCTATCTATCTATCTATCTATCTATCTATCTATCTATCTATCTATCTATCTATCTATCTATCTATCAATCTATCTATCTATCTAGCCGCCTATGACTTTTAGCTATCCTGGCCGTTTCGATAATGGTAGCGATACCAAACTTGGTATGACATAACATGACTGCATGAAGAACACATTTGATTAGTAATAACAATAAAATAATGGCACGTATGTTATGAATGTCATGATTTACATTTCATGGTCCTGCACCTCTTGCGGTGGTTTCGTTTACATGGCACGTAAAAACTGAAATGGTATGACATGATTGCATGGCGAACACAGGCGACCGAACCTAACATGAAAATCATGACGTGTGTTATGTAACATGACTACATGCCAAGATTATTATGCGCTCGCGGCTGTTTCGCTAGCGTCAGATATACAAAATGTGGCAATATGGTACGTGAATGAATGACAAAGGTATGTGACTGGTGCAAACATGATAACCATGAGATGCGTGTCATGTAACAACATGACTACATGCTACGCTTATGATGTGCTGGCGGCCGTTTCACTAGATTCACTTATACCAAATTTGGTACTACGGATCGTGAATAGATGACGAAGGTATGATACTGGTGCTGAAAAAAAAACATGAGATGCGTGTCATGTAACAACATCACGACATGCTACGCTCATGATGCGCTCGCGGCCATTTCGCTAGCTTCACATGTACCAAACTCGGTATTACGCAACGCGAATGCACGACATAGAACACTGACACATACAAACATGGTAATCACGACCAGCGTGTCATGTAACAACATGACTATAAGCCACGCTGATGGTGCACTCATGGCGGTTTCGTTAGCTTCACATGCCAAATTTGGTATAACGTGACGCCAATGGATGACGAAGGTATGGAAATGGTGCAAACATGATAATCATGAGATGTGTGTCATGTGATAACATGACTACATCACACAGTCGTGGCGCCAATACGTTTCGGCGTGAAGCAGTGCACGTGCTCACTGGCGTTCATTTCGTTGCGTCATGCCGGCGTTGCCACGCCAGGCGCCGGTCCTGCGATATACTCGCAGGCGCGCGCCACGCTTCACTGCTTTGGCGTATGCGCGTTTGAGTGCGTCCGGCGTCCCTCCGTCACAAAAAGAAGGAGACGCAGCGTTGTCTGGGTAACGCATCGGCGCGAATTGCAGCATGTCGCATTTCGCGCCGGTTGCCGTGCAACCGCGCCGATGGACGCTGGTCGCACCTGGCGTCAGACTACAGAGTGCTCGCGTTTTGCTAACGTAGCATCGCTGTGTCCAGCATGCGCGCGCGTCAACGCTACATTGGAGTATATTGGGTCCCTCAGGATGCGCTCGCGGCCGTTTTCACAGCTCCACTTATACCAAATTTGGTGTTACGTGACGTCAATGAATCACGAAATATATGACTGGTGTAAACATGATAATTCTGACACGCGTGTCATGTAAGAACATGACAACATGCCACGCTCACAGCGTGCTCGCGACCGTTTCGCTAGCTCCACATATACTAAATTTGGTATCACGTGACGTGAATAGATGACGAAGGTAAACGACACATCCAAACATGATAATCATGACACGGAAGTCATGTACGGCATCATTTACCTCCACCTTGTAACGTTGTGCTGACTTTAAAGTGGCACATATAAACATTTCTCATTTGTACTTCGCATATCATCGATTCCCACTGTACGTGGGATCTGCCTTTTTTTCTGAGAACTTAAAGGAACGCGGTCATAGGGCTTACGCAGGAATGAAGATTTAATTAGATGCTTTTGGATGTTTCTTTTGCATATTACCAATGACCCTCAGTAATCCTTGATGTTTTGAGCCAATGAGAAATCACAAATCGGTGAGTGTCTTTTAATGACAGGTAGAGTTACTGACTATAATGTTACATGATATTGGTCACATCTGCTAAAATAACTGATACTGTGTGTTTAGAAAAAGTGGGTAACAATTTAGACTACTGGGTACTTTACTATGGGAAACAGAACCCTTCGATACGATTGGCTAAATTGTAGCCAGTTCACGTTATAGCGCTTACTAATGCAAGTTCTAAAGTACACCGCAAAAGGTTTTATTGCGCAAGTTCCAATGTACTCTGCGAAAGGTTTTAACACCAGCATGGTCTCCATCGCATGTCATTCTATTTATGCGCTTGCTTCTTTCGCACTTGAAGTACGTCCTTATGCCCATTTGGGGCTTTTAAACACGGGTACATTTTAGGACCGAAATATATCTGAAAACAGCTGTCACTTGAGAAAAGTATACATCTCTTGCGTACTGCCAGTTTTTACATATGGGGCTGAAACATGAAGCGTTACAAAGCAAAAAGTTGGATTACGCCGAGCACATTGCATCGTAAACTTGTAGGAATAACATTAACAGATTAGTGGATCGCGTAATGAGTCAGAGAACCAAAGGGATTGCCAATTTTCTAGTTGACAGCAAGCAAAAGCAATGGACCTAAGCTGGCCACGTAATACGTACAACACACATCCAGTGTACGAGCAACAGAATGCTCACTAATTGATGGGAAACGCAGTCAAAGAAGGCAGAGAGTTAGATATCGTGACAAATTGAAAAAAAAAAGAAGTTCGCAGGGATGAAACAGAATCAGTTCTCACAGGGTTCAGCATGGGACATCGTTGGGAAAGGTCTTGAGTGATACTTGAGGTTTAACATACCAAAACCACCGTATGATTATGAGAGACACCGTAGTGGAGGGCTCCGGAAATTTAGACCACCTGGTGTTCTTTAACCTGCACCCAAATCTGAGTACACGGGCCTACAGCATTTCCGCCTCTATCGGAAATGCAGCCGCCGCAGCCTGGATTCGATACCGCGACCTGCGGGTCAGCAGCCGAGTACCTTAGCCACTAGACCACCGCGGCGGGGCTAGGAAAAGGTCTTCGTCCAGCAGCTCGCTAAAACAGGCTGAGGATGGTGTTGAGTGTTAGAGACGTTTTACAAAAATACTATAAAAGTAAAGCTGCTGTTTCTGCACTACAGTTCTTCGTCGAGGCGTCCGTAGTTTGCCTCAAACGAAATGACCTGTTGCAACTAATTACATATTATCTGTTATTTACCATTTCAGTTATTGACCTGAGGGCAGTTAATTATTGAAAGTAGTAGCACATAGAAATTTATGATATGCACATTTTTTTTAAATCACACATGGTGCCCGTGGTTTGAGATATTCATTATTGATCATTACGACGATATCAAAACTCATCGCGCCCAGCGCGCACGATATACACAGGGTCTGTTACACCAGACCTGAATTACGCGCGGCAAGAAATTCATGAAACGCAAGGCGCGTCATGGCCCGAGCTGTGAAACAAGAGGAAAAAGTATAATTGTATATCGAGCGTCGAACGCGACGCACGGAGAACCAAGTGACCCGGCGTCCGAAGCTCCGACCGAGAAGTGACAGCCGAGACGCGGACGGGAATTCTCCCTTTACTATTTACAGCATGCTATATACACTGGAAGAGCACCCGCTGGGTGGCCAAGGTACTGTTTCCGCAACTGGAGCAGAAACCTATATACCACTGTAATGATAGGACTGAGCACTATGTTAGTGTGCGTAAGTTTTTCTGAATCCTTCCCCCTATGTTGACTGGGAACCCGTTCGCTAGCATCACCTGTACATCCCGCAAAACATACCATGGTGAGCCTTGAAGCAAGAGAAAGAGTTACACTGGCACTCACCGCTGTGTTGAATGGGAGCTTGTTTCTTGGTATCAACCATCATTAGCCACAGAACAACCGTGGTGAACAAACTGGCGAGTATCACGCGGGTAAATAGACGACGCCTCGAAATAGTCATTTCACTCTTTAAATAATGAATCGTAGAGGCCATGACGCGTACTTTCTTAACGGCGACAACGTTTTCTATCTTACATAAATGGCTTAGAACCTTGAGGTAATAGCAGCGCCGAACGTATCAGGTATGTCCTCGTCTTCTTCTGCATTCTCCGAACGTGCCAGCTTGTCCATATTTGCTGCTGTAGAATTTGACTCTCGTACATCAGCCGTATCCCCTGTCCTTGATGCTGCTCTTAAATTGAGCCAAGTGGCAAACAATGCTTTGAAGAACAGCTGAACGCATTTTAAAGTGAGAGCCCCGAATGTTTTATAAGAAAGGTGAAATCGTAAAGAGCCTGCTTGCGATGTAAAAAAGAAAGCCCTAGAATCGTTGAAAAAATGCTGCAGGCATTTCTGACGAGGGAGAAAAAAGGCGAGCTGAGCTTAGGCGAAAGCAGAGGAAAGGCGAGATGAAGCCACACCATCCGCTATTCGAGCCCATAGTTCGTTTGAAGCTGCACACAATTTTGAAGAGGCACGCGTTTGCATGGGGTTGGTATGTGTCCCATAGAGTTTCCTAATATACACTAGAGGGAACTCCGGTGCCAGTGATGATGATGATGATGATGATGATAATGATGATGATGATGATGATGATGATGATGATGATGATGATGATGATGATGATGATGATGATGATGATGATGATGATGATGATGATGAACCTTCAGCTGTGCCAGTGTCTATGGGAGCTGCAGCGCGCGGTGCTTCAGTGAGCATGGGAATGATGGGTAGTGCACAAATTTGTCTAACCTTCGTACATGTGGCCTACTTTTGGCTCCGTGTGCGTTCGTTTGGATTGGACCTGTTTTCTTACGAAACAAATATTAGCAAATGTTCAGTGGTTGCGCTTCACCATCTTATTCTTTTAGACTTACCTTTCCGATTCGGGTCACGAAGATGAAAGGGTTGAATTTTTCTTTCAGAAAAAAAACCGAAACACAGCAATAAACGAAACCGCAAGTACAATTCGCCGCCCGCAAGTACGAAGATAGGCAAATGTGTGTACTACCCATCATTCCCATGGTCGCCGTACGATCGCAGCGCCAGAGACCCCTCTAGTTAATTTTAGGAAACTCTATGATGTGTCCTATTCATAGGTGGATGGTTGCTACGAGCGTACCCTCTGTAACTGGAGTGGTGACATGCGTGCCACCATATTCGACAAAAAATTTAGATGATAAAAAGAAAACTCCTTCACTGCTCTAATGGAAAAACGTCCTTATCTTTCCCACTATTTGTTTTTGATTATTCTCGCTGGTTTTCTGCCACTAGCCATCTCTTACTTATTTCTTGTTCTGTCGCGGACGTGTTCAAGCCTTTCAATGAGGTATCTAAAACCAAAGGCTTCGTGTAGGCTCCTACCCAAACGTCGACCTGCTTGGATATCTTAATGTTCAATCAGCGTCGTTTCCTTTAATTTTATCACTCCATGTGCATTGTTCTTCTTTACTGAATATCGCTTTAATAGCTACGCATTTTAAGGCAGCCTGATATCACATCCACCAGTAAAGTGCTACCTCTTAAATTAATATAAAATGTCTACCTCCTTATCTAGATTTTGCCCTTTTCGTTAATTACTCAGAGCCGGTCTTGTTTCCATCCCTGCCACCCAGTAAACCCTCTTCGTCTTTCTGACATGACACTGAGCGGCTCTTTGTGTCCATATCGCTTACACTGCTAGCCGTATATTTATTGGTGAGCATGCATTCTTGTTCTTTTTTTCCACTATGTGGCAACGCCCTTACTATGCAAATAACACAAGACTTTCTCTGCCAATTTACTATCTTTCGCCTCACCGCGGTAGTATAGTGGCTAAGGTACTTGGCTGCTAACCCGCATGTCGCGGGATTGAATCCCGACTGCGGTGGCTTTATCTTTGATGGAGGCGAAAATGCTGTAAGCCCGTGTGCTCAGATTCAGATGCATGTTAAAAGACCCCGGGTGGTCGAGATTCCCAGAACCCTCCACTACGACGTCTCTCATAATCATATGGTGGTTTTGGGACGTTAAACACCGCATATCAATCAAGCAATCTACTCTCCTTCATATTCATTAGCCTCTCTCTGAACCTTATTTTGCGCTGAGCTTGCGTCACCTCATAGAGGGACATTAGCAGAGGTGACGCAAGGGTGCTTAAAGGCGTTATCGTCATGTCTTCGAGTCACCAAGAACGAGCAAGATGGAACAAACTTGACAGACGCATGATATTGGAGTGGGAAAGCACGTCGGTTGCATCACGGTTAGAAGTCATTCAGACGCATGTGTCACGTAAGCAGTCGTATCGAAGCTTTATTAGGCGTCGCACCTCCACCACTCACTGAACCAAGGTAGACCGACGACTCCAACTCATAAGAGAGCGCTTGCAGCGGCATGTTTCACTGCAAATGCAGTCGAAAGCCGATAGCCTTGCGTCCGTACGGAGTGAGTGAGTGAGTGAAACAACTTTATTCGGTCCACAATAGACGCGAGTAAACTCAGCGTCACCTGGCTAGGCCCACTCGGAGTGAATAAAACTTTCATATGATGTTCTGAGCGTGAAAATCTGGAATTCTGGAGGAGAGGCGGCTGGAGTGAGACGCTGTGCGGACGTGTTTCGCATGAGCTCCGGCCCGGTGACCGACTATCGGCGGACGCGCTTTTTTCTGGACTTGCTGTCAGTGGGCTCGTCTGCAGGAGGTTGCCCTGTACCTACGGACACCACTCGTTTAGGCAAGTTTGTCCCCGTTTTGGAGTTTCCGAGATTTTCCTATAACCCCGCGGTGGCAAGGCTAGGCCTATCTCCTAGGCAAAGCCTGGCCTGGGCCGCGTCGCCCGGCGTCTGACTTGCGCCCGGTGACCGTGGGTCTTGTTGGGCTGAAGATGGAGTACTACGTCGAAGGGGAGACTATAACACCCGAAGATTTTGAAGCGGGAGAGTGGGCTCCAGTGCTGAAGGAACAGGACCGATTTAAGAAGACTCGGCGTGGCGACAACGCCAAGAGTAAGCCTTGCGAGACGCAGGCCGGCAGCGACGGGCGCAAGACGCACGGAGCGCAGCAAGTCAAGCGGGGGAAAGCGCCGGTATGGAAGAAGCGCGAACCGTTTCTCAAGTTGCCAGCCACGGATTTCAAGATTGTGTACAGGCCCCAGAACTGGGACTTGAGTGTTGTGACAGCGAGAGAACTCGGATGTGCACTGAGAGCAGCAGCGCGTCTAACGAGTGCGATTGCCGCGGAAGAAGACATTGTGCGGGTTAATGGCACAAACAACACGTTGACGGTGAGCACACCGTGCATAAATCGCAGTGGGGCATATGCGACTGTGAAGACGCTCAAGCTGGGTGATCGTGACCTGCCGGTTTCGGCGTTCGAGGCGCCGTTGGAGAACTCCGTGCGGGGAGTGATTTATAATGCTTATGATGGATGCCCAGTGGAAGAAGTTCGGGCGGGATTCCTGAAGAAGAATGAAGGCATAGACATTCTGGACGCGAGACCTTTGGGAAAGTCAAAGGCGATTCAGATTACGTTCGGGGGAAAACACATACCCCGGCAGATTACTTACTGGAACTGTCTGTACGCTGTGATCCCGTACAGAAATTTAGTCGAGACCTGCTACAACTGCAGACGAGTTGGACATCGAGCGGACGTTTGCTATCGTCCGAAGAGCAACCTATGTCACCGTTGCGGGAAGGACCATCCTGCCCCGCCAGAAGGAGAGCCACCTACGTGCACGCCGGTCTGCATCGTGTGCCATGGTGCGCATCACACAGGGAGCCGGAACTGCAAGTTTCGCCTGGCTCGCAAACCACCGACAAGCCGGCAGCAGAGCATCGAAAGAGAGAGCGAAGCTGGCAACGATGAGCGGTCCTCGAGGGCCACGGAGCGGTCACCGAGGGGTAAAGAAGGCAGAAGCAAAAGCAGGGACCGGTCGAGTTCCTTCCCGCCTTTGTCAGGGCGCGAGGGCGGCCAAGATGGTGGACGAGCATCCAGTACTAACAGCTGCGCACGCGACACCAACAAAAAGGTGAGCTTGTCAGGCACGGCCTCCCAGAACGAAACCGCTCGAGAGAGGGAGTTAGCAGCGCTGGTTCAGCGACAGGGAGACTTTATTAAAATAATGGAAAACAGAATTGCAGAGATGGAACGCACACTTAGAAACGACCAACGGCAGGGGACACAGGCACCAGCAGTGCAAGGCCTACAGAAAGTGACGCAAGAGGCGTCTGCTCGCGTACAGGAGAGTGCAGCTATGGAAGTGGAGAATCGGGGGACAGTGAAGAGACCACTGCCGGGGGTTGAGGTAGCTAACGCAAAACGATTAGCCGAAACGTCACCAGTAGACATGCCACAGCCTGTTTTTAAGGTCATTAGTCTTAAGTCGGATGTAACAACACTTGCGGATAAAGTAGGCAAACAAGGGAAAAGACAGGATAGGTAGGAGGCTCGAGTCGAAGAGACCGAAGCCAGATTAGACACAATAGAGGAGCGTCTCGGCATGCTCTCCACTGAATTTAAGGATTCCCAAATCCAGGTCATGGGCATGTTTCAGCAGCTTCATACTCTATTGGAGGCAAGACTGCCTCCCGTGGGTGGCCAAGTGCCATTAGTCAACCTGGTGCCTCATCATGGCGCCTCGCCAGCAAATTGAGGTTTGGCAGTGGAACTGCAGGGGCTTTCGTCAAAAGCGGGGTAACCTGCAGTTGCACGTACAAAATCTGGACAGTAAACCAGACATAATAGCCTTACAAGAGGCTAGTGGTTCCGTAAAATTACCTAGATTTAAGGCATTTACAGCGCCAGGAACTGATTCAAGGGTCGTATCACGCGTCTTCACAGCCGTGCTAGTCCATCGCAACATCACTGCCATTCAGCATTCCGTAGATAGCAGCAGGGAAGACTATGTCTTGCTTGAGATTTTGCCTAAACGAAAGTATGAGAAGAGTCTGTTTTTACTTAATGTGTATAGTTCTCCAAAAGATAAAGGATTGGGCTTGCCACAACTCCTGATTCAAACTCAACGGTTAGCAGCTCGCGCTCCGCTTATAGTGGTAGGAGATTTCAATGCGCCTCACCCGGAGTAGGATTATATTCGAGCCAGCCCAAAGGGCAATCGGCTTTGGCAAGTTGCCCGGGATCTGCGATGGACGCTGTTAAACAATCCACAAGATCATACGAGGATAGGCAACAGCACAAGCATGGATACCTCCCCAGACCTTACGTTTTTTAGAGGCACCAGTAATGCAAAGTGGATTAACACGGGACAGGCGCTAGGAAGTGATCACTATATCCTTTCCACGACGTTTAGCCTGCGAAGCATAAAGACAGAGTGAGAGGGCATAGAATTACAGATTGGGACAGATTTAGGAAAAACAGAGCAGACACTGTAAATGGGAAAACTAATGACCTGGATGCATGGGTGCAGGCGCTCAAGGAGGATGTAAGTAATACCACGGTAGAAGTGCCAGTCGAGCAGGAGGAGTTTACCGCTGACTCGAGACTATTACACATGTGGGAAGCGCACGCGAGTCTCTTGAGAAGGTGGAAGAAGCAAAAACATAATGGCGTCCTTCGCAGAAGGACTGCCAAGTTAGAACGTAAAATCGAAAATTATACAATTGAGTTGCAAGCCAAGCAGTGGGGCCAGATTTGTGATCGCATGAATGGACAGTTTGGATGCAAAAAGACATGGCAGCTGTTAAGGCATCTTTTGGATCCGGCAGCAACAAAATCGGTGCAACGGGGGCAAATGACTCGGTTAATGCATCAATATGAAGGCACAATTGGAGAGTTTATACAGGAACTCCGGAATCGGTACATAACTGATGGAGTAGATGGTTGCTTACCACACTACTCGGGGGTGGAAAACTCAGACCTAGATGAAGAGTTCACAATTGCGGAGGTGGAGTTTGCCATGGGGCAGCTGCGTACTACGTCTGCCGCAGGTCCGGATGGAGTTACTAAGAAAATGCTGAGAAACCTAGATTTCCAATTGGTCGGGGCGATCACTGACTTGATAAATGAGTATTGGGTGGCCGGAGAGATCCCAGCACAATAGAAGCATGCTAGGATTATATTTATTCCGAAGCCAGGCAAGAAACTCTGCTTGGAAAACCTGCGCCCCATATCGCTGACATCATGCGTTGGCAAATTGATGGAGCACGTGGTTCTCAACAGGCTTCAGAATTATGCAGAGGACAAGGCCATCTTTCCCCCAACTATGATAGGTTTAAGGGCCAATTTGTCCACACAGGATGTCATGATACAGTTAAAACATGATGTAGTCAATGCTGGGCATGGCACGGGCACCAAAGCTGTATTGGGGCTTGACCTGAATAAAGCTTTCGACAATGTTTCGCATGAGGCAATATTGAATAACCTATCGGAAATTGCCCCAGGGGTCAGGACATTTCGCTACATCAGATCATTCTTGGAGGGCCGAACCGCAGAAACTTCAATAGGAGATATCAAATCGGACTCATTCGCGTTGGGAGGCAAAGGGACGCCGCAGGGTTCAGTTTTGTCACCGTTCCTGTTTAACATCGCCTTAATTAAAATACCGCCGAGGCTCGAGGAGATACCGGGACTCAAACACACATTTTATGCAGATGATATTACTCTATGGGTAACCAGGGGTAGTGACGCGCATCTGGAAGAAACACTGCAACAGGCAGTTAATATTGTCGAAGAGTTGGCAGGGGAGGCGGGACTTTCATGCTCTCAGCCAAAGTCCGAGCTCTTTGTGGTTCGGGACAAACCCAGAGGGCTACATGCAAGACACTATATTCCGCCACCGCCGTTAGAGGTAAAGGTAGGGGGTAGGCCGGCAGCTGAAGCTCAAACGATTAGAATTCTTGGCCTATATCTGCAAACTAACAGGAAGAATAGGGTGGCCCTTGAAAAACTTAAGACCACGGTCAATGCTACTGTCAGGCTAATCAGAAAAATCGCTAACCGTAAAAGCGGGGTTAAAGAAAAAGAACTCTGTAAGCTGGTACAGGCGTTTGTGCTCAGCAGGATTACTTACGCTACACCTTATATGAAGTTGGATGCCGCAGAAAAAGGTAAGGTCGAGGCTATGATCCGGCAAGCTTACAAGGCAGCGCTTGGGTTGCCTAACAACGCGCCTACAGAAAGGCTGTTAAAACTAGGGGTACACAACACCCTGGATGAATTATGGGAGGCGCATCTGGTGATGCAGCACGCTAGGCTTTCGACAACCAAAGCGGGCAGGATTATATTGGAAAGGATTGGCATTGGAGCAGAGGCTCCCACTGGGGACAATAAAATTCAGGTGCGGCGAGAGTTACATAAGGCCCTGTACATAAAACCTTTGCCCAAAAATATGCATCCGATTCACCATACGCAGCGCAGGCAGGCAAGAGCCAGAGCTTTACACGTTGAGTACGGCGAGTACAAAGCGGCAGTCTATACAGATGTTGCGGAATATAAGGACAAAGACGCTTTTGTGATTGTGGTGGTGGACAGGCGGAGCGCTTGATCGCTTCTGGATCGGTCAAAACCCGCTCCTCGGAAACTGCAGAGGAAGCGGCAATAGCGCTAGCTATAACTAATTCGCAGTCAGATTTGATTTTCAGTGATTCAAAGACAGCCATCCGAAATCTGGTGAGGGGCAGAATATCGGCGACCGCTGCACGATTTCTGCATAGGGCCACGGGACGAGAAATGAGAGAAATAGAAATTGTATGGGTACCAGCACACTCTGGGAACCCTGGGAACGAGGCGGCTCACCTGAATGCTCGAGGTTTCGTCAGCCGGGTAGGTGAGCCGCCAGTTCCAGGGAGGTCCGCGAGAGATGGGCTGGTGTCCTTTCATGACATAACGAATCATTATAAACTAGAGCGGAGGTTTTATCTGCCCCCGCACAAGCGGTTGACTAAGGCGCATGAATGCGTCTGGAGAAAACTGCAGACACGATCTTTTCCCAACCCTTACGTGTTGAACAAAATGTACCCGGAGGAGATTAAGCCGCAATGCAAATGGTGTCAGGCTGTGGCAACATATGATCACATACTTTGGGAATGTAGCATAGTGCCGCCGCCGGTTGATATTATGCGGGATCCCTCTCTTGAGCACTGGGAGGCCGTGTTGACCAGCTCAGACCCAGTCGTCCAGTTAAGGGTCGTGGAGTGGGCCACACAGGTCGCCGCCAACCTTGGGTTGATGGCCATCTAACACGGAATCATCCTCAGTTGCTTTATGACGAAATAAAGTTTTTCCATCCATCCATGGAATTCTGGAGACGCTGCGTGAAACATGATCGCCACCTAACAATAATCTTGAAACACGATACGATGGCCTCTAACGTGGCATTTTTCAGGCAGCAGCAGGAGACGCTGCTGGGATGCCGATGAGTGCAGACGCGTGCACATCGAGCTCCGTATGTTCTTGTCTTTTCTGTATGGTTCAACCCTTGAATCGTCCAGAAATTGCCACAGGCGTGTAGGGGAGATGCTCCGGTATCTGTGGACTCCAGTTTCACTGAAATCGGACCATTTTTCTTGTTTTTACGGCCACTTCTTCGTTCGCCCATGTGGAGCCTTCGCTACCTCTAGCGTCCAGTAGAGGAGCGGCGGCGCGACGCCGGGAGACGCTCGCCCGAAGACGACAACCACGGCGTTGCCGCGGTTGCTGACGGCTATGGACTCGACTGGGGAGTCGCAAACAGCGTCCGTACGACAATCCGAACCAGGTTTGGGTGAAGAAGTCATGGACTTTGCCGCGCAAAACCGGGATGAAGCAGCACTGCCTGGGAACTGCAACGCGGCGTCCACGCACGCCGCCGCAGATTTTTCCGCCCCAACGGAGACCGACCGCACAGAGGAGGGATGGCAAATATCCCAATCGCTCAGAGCGAAGAAGAAACAGGCGAAGGAGCGGAAATTTCAACAAGGAGGGGACTTCTCCGCAGGCAGCAGACCTACGACGGACAACCAGCCAAAGCGCCGGGGTCGACCTACAAGACGGAGGCCCCCAGCACTACCCAAGGACGATCTGAAAGTAGTCTTCCGACCTCACCAGGGACTGCCTCTGAAGAATGTGACCACCCAAGCGATCTCCGACGCTATAGTGGAGGCTTGCCAAGGAAAAGTCAGGTGGGATCAGTTTATTCTCCGCATCCGACCGGGGTCCAACATTGCGCTAGCGTCGACTCCAGACACGACCGTCGCGATGGCGATGAGAGGCGTCACGTCTTTGAATATCAACGGAAGACCACACCCGGTCAACGTGTACGTTACGGCAGGTGAAGGAACCAAAAAAGGTGTTATTCACGGTATAGAGCCGCACACCCCGTCTGAGACCATCAAAGCGAGCATCCGTTTTCGCACCCAGAGCGTGACGCTGGTCGACGCTCGGATGTTGGGAGACTCTCAGAGTGCCGTCTCGACTTTCTTCGGGGACATTCTACCAAGATATGTTTACTACAGAGGAGGTGAGAAGGAGTGTATTCCTTTTCGTAACACCGTCCAATTCTGCCGGGCGTGTGGGGCGGTTGGCCACCGCACCGACGTGTGTCCGCAGCCAGACTCACCCGTGTGCCATACCTGTGGAATGCGCAACCCCGAAGTAAACCATAATTGCACTCCGACATGCGCAATTTGCACGGGAAACCATATCACTGGAGACCGCAGTTGTCTGAAACGCCTCAAGCCTATTCGCAAGCAAGCAGCGAAACCACCCAAAAAACCACACAAGCCAGCCCCTCGCTGGTTTCAGTCGGAGGAAGAGGAATCAGAATGGGAGTACGGACGAGGCGGGACCCGAAAGAGCCGTTCCAGAACCCGCACGCCGTCGAAAAACCGTGCCGTGGAGACAGGACAACCAGGACAGCGGCATCCAAAGTCGACTTCGACGCCGAGAGCAATCTCCCAGGACAATCCGAACGCGCAAGCCCTTCCGAGAAGCAAGCCACCGGGGGCGTGTCCTGCACATAGCAACCCACAGGCGGACGCGGTAAGCTATGCGCAAGCCGTATCTCCCACTACCAAACATAAACCCGTTACACCAACGATCACAGAACACCCAGAATACAAGCGGGTAGTAGCTGAAAACAGACAACTTAGAACAGAACTACAGGAGGTTAAGTCTCGAATGGCGCGCCTGGAGTCACTACTAAACCAGTCGAGCAACACAGAAAGCCCGGCGAGCACACCTGTTGTCTCGCAGCCCGTTGCGCAGCCCGTGGCAACGCAACCACCACAAACACCGCCGATAGCGTTCCTAGTTCAACAAATTCAACTTGTTTTTGCCAAACTAGGCCAGATGGAACGCACCATAAGCGACTTGAGTCAGGCGCAGAATCCTCGCAAGAGATCTTGTCAGAGCCCGGGTGCCCCCACCAGACAACCTAAAGAAAGTGGAATAACAGATTCCGAGAATACCAATCATGGCTAGACACCGTAACAATAAAAAGACCGAGCAAACGGAAATATGGCAGTGGAACTGCTGCTCATTGAGAACAAAACTTGAAAATTTCAAACAATTTATTGGAGCATCTCCAATCCCTCCTGATATAATCTGCCTTCAGGAAGTAGGCAAATTTCAGATAAATCTGAGAGGATACATAAGACATGTTAACCCAAAGTACCCACAAGTGGCGACATTTACCAAAAAAGATATCGCATTGAGTGTCAGCTACGTGAGCAATGAGGCAGTGCAACACCAGATAATAACAGTGTGGCCCAAAAAACGTGGAGGACCAAAAACAGTGGGGGTCAATATATATAGCCCACCTAAGGAGAGACGAGCCGACTTTGAGAACATTATAGCACATGCGATGGGTTTATTGAAAGAGAAAGACAGGTTAGTTATCATGGGGGATTTTAATGCGCCACACAGAAATTGGGGATATAAGCAGGACAGCCCTAAGGGCAAACTCCTTGTAGACCTTGTTGAACGGTATGATCTCTGCCAACTTACACAACCAGACCTACCGACACGGGTCGGGAATAGCTTAACAAAAGACACGTCACCGGACTTAACGTTTACAAATTCTGAAGGAAACGTCTCATGGGCGCACCTCGGAGAAAACTTGGGAAGCGGCCACTACAGTCTCGGAATAACTATTAATGCCGCCACGACAAGAAGAATGGGGAAAGCGACAATATCTGATTGGAACAAATTTAGGGAGAACGTAGGAGACCAAGGGGAAATAATAGATCTAGGTAACTGGGCGACACAGATAAAGGAGGCACACAGGAAAGTGACAAAGGAAATAGAAACAAGCGTGGAAATCCCAGCAGTCGACAAGCACCTGCTACATTTGTGGGACGCGCGGAGAAGCCTCACAAAGCGATGGCGGAAGCAAAAGCTTAATCGCAAATTGAAGATAAGGATAGCTCAGTTGTCACAGGAAGCCAATGACTACGCACGTCAACTAAATAACAGTAACTGGAGGCAATTTAGTAACTCACTTAGAGGGACGTTAGGAACCAAAAAGACCTGGCACATCCTGAGGAGTATGATCGATCCAGGGGCAACAAAAACAATGACGAACAGGGCTTTAAGAATTCTGGAGAATGAATTTAAAGGTAACGATGACGCACTTATCTACGAAGTCAAGAAATTATATGTCGGACAAGACGCATGTGAAGTGGTACATGGCAAATATGCAGGAAAAGAACAACCAGTGTTAGACGCTCCCATAACATTTGAAGAGGTTTATGCGGCGGCCCAGTCTTTCAAAAAGAATACCGCCCCAGGACGAGACAAAATAACAAACTCTATGCTTAGAAATTTGAGTGATGCGGCCCTTCGACGAATCACGGATTTCTTTAATCAAAAGGTATGGGTAGATGGAGGAAACCTTCCAGTAGAATGGAAGGACTCAAACATCATGTTAATACCAAAACCAGGGAAACCAAGAGATATTAAGAACCTCCGACCAATCTCCCTTACCTCATGCTTGGGTAAGCTTTTTGAAAAAACAATATTGACTAGATTGACAGACTATGTAGAGAGAGAGGGTCTGCTACCGGTGAATATGTTCGGTTTCCGACCACATGTATCGGCCCAGGATGTTTTCCTGCTGTTGCAAAATGACGTCATGAACCCAAACAGAGGTTCAAGCGACGAATTCGTACTAGCACTAGATATCAAGAAAGCATTCGATACAATATCACACAAGGTGATAATGGAAGGCCTCGAATCGATTAACTGCGGCCAACGAATATATGAGTATGTCCGGTCATTTCTGACAAGCAGGAAAGCTACCATTTCTTTAGGCTCGGTTACATCTGAAACCTTCGACTACCCAAATAGAGGCACCCCCCAGGGAGCCATGCTATCCCCGATACTATTTAATATCGGCCTGAGAAAGCTCGCATGTGAGCTGGAAAATATAAAAGGTCTAGGAGCAGCTCTTTACGCAGACGATGTCACCTTATGGACAAAGGGTGGCTCTTATGCGGACAAAGAAAACGCCCTCCAGGAGGCAGTAGATAAAATACAAGCTTTCGTGACAGCTGCAGGAATGCAATGCTCGCCGGAAAAAACTGAAATGGTTAGAATTAGGGCAAGATACGCAAAGAAAAAGGACTTAATACCGGTAGCAGTACTGCTGGATGGGAGACAAATCAGGGAGGCAGATGTAATACGCGTGCTTGGCATGTGGATACAAGGAAATTCGGGAACGTCACACACACTACAAAGGCTACGGGGAACCACGGCGAATGTGGCCCGGATGATCAGGCGGATAGCAAATAGCGAAATGGGACTAGAGGAGAAAGAAACCATTGCACTCGTTCATGCATTTGTGATCAGCCGAGTTACGTACGCGCTACCGTACCAGACAATGACAAACCAGGAGACAAAGCAAATAAACACAATAATAAGGAAAGCATTCAAAGCAGCATTGGGGATTCCGGAAAATGCCAAAACCGAGAGGGTAGAGAAATTGGGCATATACAATACCTTTGAGGAGTATGCGAATGCGGTGCTTTTATCTCAAAAGGAAAGGCTCAATTCAAGCTATCATGGGAGAAGAATTCTGGAAAAGATGGGATATACACTGCGACCGTTATATTGTGACGAGGAAACGGTGCTAATAGATGCGGAAAAACGCACACATTTAACTGTAGCGCCTATTCCCAGAAATATGCATCCGACGTATCACGCAGGAAGGAGGAAAGCGAGAGCAGACTCCTTACGCAAAGCATTTCAGAATAGCTCAGAAGCCGTCTTTACAGACGTAAGTAAAGCGAGCAGAGGGTCACATGTAGTGGCAATTGTAGCACAAAATCACACCACAATGGCGTCGGTTAAAACTTGTTTCACACGAGTGGCAGAGGCGGCAGCAATAGCCATAGCCATATCCAACGCAGAAATCAGGGGAGAATCAGTGGTTGTGCTCTCCGATTCACAGGCGGCATGCCGAATGTTTCTCCGAGGAACGCTACCTAAAATAGCGTATAAATTTTTGAATAAACCCATAACAGGAGATCATCACATTGTATGGTGTCCTGCTCACGAAGGTTTGGAGGGGAACGTCGTGGCAGACCGTATAGCTCGAGGCATCACCAACCGAGCAACGGCAGGCCACGACGTTGAACCTCTTTCCAATTCGCGTGACATCCTCCTCCAACAAAGGAAACAACGAAAGGAATATGGGCTTCCGCATAAGGACTTGGATAGCCAGCAAAGCAGGGATTGGAGACGAATACAAACCAATAGCTTTCCCAATTTGTACCATCTAAGTAGAATATATCCCGCAAGATATAAAGACACCTGTCCGTGGTGTTCACAAGTACCAACACTCAGCCACATAACATGGGAGTGCACCCAGAGGCCCACACACATCGACAGCCCACACATCACGAAGCAACCACACATGCTTCACAGGCAGTGGGAGGCATGGCTTGCGGACGAGGACAAGCAGAGCCAAATAGCTTTGCTTGACCAGGTCCAGCGAGCCGCTCGTGCCAGCGGAGCCCTGGACTGAGGGCCCGACCAAACTGCCTGCATTTCAAATTTTTTTTTTCTTTCTGAATAAAGTTTCTTCCTCCTCAGGCAGCAGCTGTGGCAAGCGGTTCTTGGATCCCATTCTGATTGCATCCTACTTGCTCTGCAGCTATCTGGATACAGCTATCTTCAGGGCTCGTGTACGGCTCATCAACTGTCAAGTCCAGTGGCCTGTGAATCGCCTACATCCACGACGTCATCATCCGAAAGAGGGCGCCTACTACCGTGACGTCACAAGGATAAATAACAACGCTTCCCGTGGAAGTGCATCATTTTTGAGGCAGCAGCTGTGGCAAGTGGTTCTTGGATCCCATTCTGATTGCTTCCTACTTGCTCTGCAGCTATCTGGATACAGCTATCTTCAGGGCACGTGTACGGCTCATCAACTGTCAAGTCCAGTGGCCTGTGAATCGCCTACATCCACGACGTCATCATCCGAAAGAGAGCGCCTACTACCGTGACGTCACAAGAATAAATAACGACGCTTCCCGTGGAAGTGCATCATTTTTGAGGCAGCAGCAGTGGCAAGTGGTTCTTGGATCCCATTCTGATTGCTTCCTACTTGCTCTGGAGGTTGGTGTCCTTGTTTTCTGCTCACGTTAGTGTGTTCTCTTTTGCAGCAGCTGCTGCCTCCCAGTGCGTGTTCATCTTAGTTTTTGTATTTGCCATCGTTTGTGTATTTGCTGTCATGCCATCCAACGCAGAATTGGCCAAAAATTGAAGCACTGGAGTCTTTGGTTCGCTCTAGTCTTGACACCCTTGCAATTGAACTTACAGCTAAACTTAAAGAAAAGCTAGCACAGGAAGGACTCGGGGAACATGCGTCCCTCAGTGATAGTGTTCAGTTTCTATGTGACAGTTTCGACTCTATCAAAACAAAGCAGGATGAATTGAAACTAGCTAACAAGGAACTAGTTGCGCAAAATGAGGCACTGACTAGAAGGGTTCCGGAATTGGAGCATTACTCGAGGCTCAATAATGTTGAAATCAAGGGCATTCCGGTCACTCAGGGTGAGGACTGTGGGGCCATTGCGATGCAGATTGGCGAAGCTATGCAGTGTCCTGTCACGCCCAGCGACTTGGACACAGTTCATCGCGTTTCAACGAAATCAGATGAAAAGAACATTGTTGCACGGTTCTGCTGCCGTGAAAAGAAAAACGACTTTGTTCGCAAAGCGCGTAACACCCGTCCGAACACTTCTGATGTTGGCTTCTCCGGTAGCTCAAGTAAAGCAATCTATGCCAATGATCACCTGTCTCCAGAGAACAAAAGATCGTTTGCTAAGGCCCTAACTCTGAAAAAAGCGCACAAATGGCAATTTTTGTGGACAGACAATTGCCAGATCAAGGCGCGTAAATCTGGTGATGGCAGAGTATATCGCATTATCAAAGACAGTGATCTTAGCATCTTTTCATAGCCACTGAGTCTTACGCCCATTTTCGTGCTGAACACTCGTTCACTTTCATCTTATCATCATGGCTTTGCTATCTCCTGCCGAGGCTAAACATATGCTAGATAATAGTAATCGCTCCTTGGTTCATTTCAACGCGCGTAGCCTGCGCAAAAATTCGGATAATATTTATAACTTTATAGATTCATTCGCGCATTCTTTTTCCATCATTTGCATCTCAGAAACATGGCTCTGCACTTATGACGTCAATCTGTTCGGCCCGTCATCGTACGAAGCTGAGTACTGTCACCGTTGTTCAGACAGCTATGGCGGCTCAGCAATATTTATCGCCCCAGATCTGTCCTACACCCGCCGACAAGATCTCTCCTTAGGCATCTCGCATTGCGAATCCGTGTGGATTGAATTAGATAATTCTTTTTTAAATTATAATAACAACGTTATTCTGGGGTGTATTTACCGTTCCCCTTCTTCGAATATGAGGAATTTCATTTCTCGCCTGGATACCATTCTGCATCAGTTATCATCTGAAGGCAAGCGCATTGTCCTAGTTGGAGACATCAACATCAACTTGCTTAACACAGACAATTGTGCATGCACAGAATATAAGGACTGCTTCAGTGGATACGGTTTTGAGTATCTCATTTCATCTCCTACTAGATGTCGTATTTCTGGTGCTGCTTCATTGCTTGATTATGCCATCTGTAATTTCTCACCCTCTCCCTCTGCAGGAGTAATTGATGTGAACATCACTGATCATCATCCCATATTTCTTGCTTTCAACGTCATGAAGCCATTTGATCCACCCACGCGTGTTACTTCCGTACTTGACCAGGAATTGTTTTTCAATGCCATTATTAAAACTGATTGGTCTAGTGTTACGTCCTTATGCAATGTAGACCAGGCATTCAACAAGTTTTCTTCCCTTTTCCTTAAAGCCGTAGAAGAATGTACTAATACAGTCAAATGTAAAAAGAGGTACAAATATCCTAAGAACCCATGGTTATCTGAGCGACTGCTAAAAAGTATGCGTAAAAAAGTTAACCTGTACAGAAAAGTAAAAAAACAACCATTTAACACTGCTTTAGCTTCACGCTATAAAAGATACTCGAATGTTCTTTCGTGTATCTTGAAAAATGCCAAGAAAAAATATTATGATGACCAAATATCTAGTGAAAACAACTCTAAAAGACATTGGCAGCTCTTAAACAATTTTCTAAATCGATCAATACATAGTTCACCTTTGCAGAAAGTCGTATATAAAGGCGTTACACATGATAACCCTGAAAGTGTTGCTGATGCTTTCAGTAATTATTTTTTCGAAATTTGTAGTGAAAAACGTAGCAGTTCTTGTTGTAATCTACAACGTTCTAATCAATCTTTTTTTCTTTTCCCCGTGAGCCCTGATGATATTTCTACAGCAATCAAAATTCTCAAAGAAACCGGCCCTGGCATAGATAAAATCTCAGCACTACACTTAAAACTTGCAGTAGACATTATTTCTGAACCACTTTCTATAATTATAAACCTTGCGTTCAAGCATGGCAGTTTCATCACTTCTCTAAAAATCGCTAAAGTCCTTCCGATCTTTAAAAATGGCGACAAGCAATCTATTTCTAACTATCGCCCCATCGGTATTCTTTCTTCCCTGAGCAAAGTCATCGAAAAACTGTTAATAACTCGGCTAAACAAATACCTTAACAAATTTAATATACTGAAGCCCTGTCAATTTGGCTTTCGCGCTGGAAGTTCTACTAACCTTGCTATTCTTTCCCTATAAGACTTCATCAAACACTCCATAGACGCAGGATTTGTGGTAGGCTCAGTTTTCTTAGACTTCACAAAGGCATTCTATACCATTAATCATGTCATATTATCCAAGAAACTCGAATCATACGGTATTAAAGGTCCATCTCTCAAATTTTTAAACAGTTACCTTCTTAACAGAAAGCATACTGTTTACATATCGGGCTCATTTTCTTCTACTAAAACAATAAATCAAGGGGTTCCTCAAGGGTCATTACTGGGTTAGTTACTTTTTTTACTTTACATTAATGACCTTCCTGACATTATACACATGGCTCACTGCGTTTTATATGCTGATGATACTACCATTTCCATTGCTGATAGATGTATTGACAACGTCACTAATAAATTAAATGCTGTACTTTGTAGCGTCTCAAAATGGTGCCAGGAAAATTTCTTAATTATTAATCCAAATAAATCTAAGTTCATGGTTTTTAGATCAGCTCAACGCAAGTTAACTTCCTCACCACAGCTCACAGTTGACTCTCAAGTGATTAATATCAGCGACAGTGTATCTTTTCTTGGCGTTCACCTCGACGCTAACCTTAACTTCACTCTCCATATTGCTCACATTAGAAAAATGGCAGCATTCGGCATTCGCGCATTACTCAAAGCTCGCTCATATTTTTCTCATAAAGCACTTCTTTCACTTTACTTCGCATTCATTCATTCTCATATCACTTATGGCATCGCATCATGGGGGAATACTTACCAGTGTCGTGTTTCATCCGTACAACATTTACAAAATCGAGCTATTCGCGCTATTTTTAACTGTTCTCGCGACAGTAGCGCCGCTCCCTTTCTTCAATGCAATGAAATCTTAACTGTTAGCTATCTATTCAGGTTTAATCTAATTAGGTTTCTGTATAAACAAATAAGAAATCAACTTTCTGCTAATTTCATTGATCCTAAGATGTTAGTTCATACTAACACAACCAGGTTTGCGGCTAATAACTTTTTATTTCCTAAGGTTCGTACTAACTATGGTAAATCATCTTCTCTCTTCTGTGCCATAACCATATGGAATAATTTGCCCACTTCGCTAAAATGCAAAGTTTCTTTATTTTCATTTAAAAACTCATTAAAAGAGGACCTGTTAAATAGTTTATCTATCTTCTTTGTGTTGTTTTATGCTGTATTATTTGTTTTTGTTTTATTCCATGCCTTTTTGTTCTCATTCTGCTTTATATATTTTTGTTTCCACTATTCTAACAGCTGCTTGTGCTTTTATTATTTGTAATCATCACCGAGGGTCCCGTTGCAGTCTTGTACTTTGGGACTCTCGTCTGTATATTTTACTCCCTGTAACATCCTTTTATGACATGATAATAAATTGATTGATTGATTGATTGATTGATTGATTGATTGAGCGCGTGGCGGGTTCGTGTTATCTCAGAGGCCATTACTTGTAGAATTCAAGGCGATGGTATAGGTGCCACCACCATATCGTCTAAGCAAAGCGCAAGTAACACCCACCTTTTCGTGCATAGCGTTGCATTGTCAGCACAGCGTCGAATACTTACGTAGGCTCTTTATAGTTAAATGAAATACGTTTACAGATATTGACGTGTGGGGCTTGTGCCTCAAGTATGCGAATATTTCTTTTTTATCGACAATACGCACCAGTATGAATGCCGAGACACGATCAATATTGGTGGGCGCTGCGGATGTGGTTGGATCTTAGCTGTTTCGGGTGACACACAGACAAGTCAACCGACCGACAGGCCTAAATTTCTACGTTGATGTATCCCAAGAAAGACTACTTTCTAAAAGCAGCAAATACAGGTGCCACGTCGAGCTAGGAACCTTGTTATAAATGCAATAACGGCGTTGTAGAATATTGAAACAACAAATAGGTGTCACATAAAGCGAATTGCGCAAGAGGAGGTAGTTCAACACTTGTAACCACTATAGAAGGCGCAGCCATAGCTTTTCCTTTTTATTAGCCACAGTGCCAACAAAGAGCATATAATGTATTATATATGCGTTTCAGGTACCTCGACTATCTGCCGTAATAACGAATAATCGCATAGTGTGTTCCCCACTTCATGAAAGTTTGGGCATGGTTTAAGGCGTAGTGGGTACATTTCATATTGTCGCGGGTTATAAATTATAGGGGGTTTATTTAGAAACACGGACAGTGTAACTTGTAGAGACGCTCTCAGAGAAGGCCGCTAAGCTTGTCGTCTTCTTCACTCGCCTGCGCTGCGCCTCTCGAGCAAATCCGCGTTCTTCGTTGTCGTTGCTATCTCGCCGCTAAATGCAGCTATAGTATATGCACGTGGCATTACCCTCCCTCCAGAGTGAGCGTCGTCCCGATGCTCAACAGGTAGAGATGCAGCCAGCGGGTGTTTACATCACTGAGAGCGGTAAAGTTTCATGCGGACCACGTGCAGTGTCTCAGGCAGATGCTGGCGACGTTTCGAACAGGAGGAGGCGTCGGGCACGACTTCGTACGTCACGTCGCTAAGACGGCGCAAAACCTTGTAGGGTCCGAAGTATCGGCGTAGGAGTTTCTCTGAGAGGCCTCTTCGTCGTACAGGAAACCAAACCCAGACTCTATCTCCTGGTTGATAAATGACGAATCGATGGCGAAGGTTGTACCATTCGGCGTCAAGTTGCTGCTGGTTCATTATTCTGACGCGGGCAAGCTGCCTTGCTTCCTCGGCACGCTCAGTGAAGTCTGCTGCGTCTGTCTCTGAATCATTGCAATCGTAAGGCAGCATGGCGTCAAGCATTGTCGTAACTTCTCTGCCATGAATTAGTGCGAACGGCGTCATTTTTGTTGTTTCCTGGCGCGCCGTATCATACGCGAATGTGATGTACGGCCATATTCGGTCCCAATTCTTGTGTTCCTCGTCGACGTACATGCAATTCATGTCAGCGATTGTCTTGTTAAGTCGTTCTGTACGCCCATTCGTTTGTGGGTGGTAAGCTGTCGTCTTCCTATGCGCTGTGCCACTGAGCATAAGCACAGTGCGCAAAAGCTCGGCTGTAAACGCGGTGCCTTTGTCTGTTATGACGACAGCTGGAGCACCATGTCTCAGGACAATGTTCTCAATGAAGAACTGGGCCGCTTCAGCTGCAGTGCCACTCGCGATTGCCTTGGTCTCCGCGTATCGGGTGAGGTAGTCCGTCGCCACTATAACCCATTTGTTGCCGCTGTCCGATGTTGGGAATGGGCCCAGCATATCCATTCCTATTTGAGAAAACGGGGTTTCTGGCACGGGCACAGGATGTAATAGCCCAGCGGGTTTGACAGGTGGTACCTTGCGCCACTGACAGTCAATGCATGTTCGGACGTAGTGTTTAACCTCTGCTGCAATTCTTGGCCAGTAATATTTTTCTTTGATGCGTGTCAGTGCTCTTGTGAAACCGAGATGGCCCGCAGTGGCTTCGTCATGGCAGGCTTGTAAAATTTCGCTGCGGAGAGCTCCAGGAACTACCAGCAGATAGCTTCTACCTGTTGATGAAGAGTTCTTTTTGTACAGAATTCCGTCCCGTAGATAGAATGACGATAAGTTCTTCGAAAACACTCTTGGTGCATTGGCGGCTCGTCCGTTCAAGAATTCTATAAGCGAGTTGAGCTCCCGATGATCTTGTTGTTGCCGAGAAATGATAGCTGCATCAACAACTCCTAAAAAACCTGGGAAATCATCATCCTCTATAGCCGGTGATTCAATTGGTGACCTTGACAAACAGTCGTCGTCTAAGTGTTGCCTTCCGGACTTGTAAACTACGGTCATGTCGTACTCTTGGAGCCGTAAGCGCCATCGTGCTAAACGTTCAGATGGGTCTTTCATGTTGGTCAACCAACAAAGAGAGTGATGGTCGCTTACGACTTAAAAAGCGCGGCCATATAAGTACGGGCGGAGCTTCGCAACTGCCCAAACGATGGCTAGACACTCCTTCTTTGTTGTTGAGTAGTTGGACTCGGCGCGTGTCAACGTTCTGTTAGCGTAGGCGGCCACTCTCTCCACACCATCTTGGCATTGGACAAGAACAGCACCTAGGCCCACATTGCTGGCGTCTGTATGAATGGCTGTTGGTGCATTTTCGTCGAAGTGAGCGAGGACAGGTGGAGTTTGTAGACGCTGTCGCAGCTCGTTGAACGAAGCTTCTTGCTCTTCACCCCATACAAATGCAATGTCTTCCCTTGTAAGGCAGGTGAGTGGAAAGGCGATGTGTGCAAAGCCTGCTATAAATCACCGGTAGTAGGCGCAGAGACCCAGAAAACGCCTGACTGCTTTCTTATCAACAGGCCTTGCGAACTTTGCGACGGCTGCCGTTTTATCTGGGTCAGGCTTCACACCTTCGCGACTAATCACGTGTCCCAGAAACTGGAGTTCTTCGAAGCCGAAGTGGCATTTTTCCGGTTTGAGTGTGAGTCCAGAGGACCGTATGGCTTGAAGGACTGACAGTAGCCGCTTTAGATGCTCTTCAAACGTGGCCGAAAAAAACGATCACGTCGTCGAGGTACACAAGGCATGTTTTCCATTTCAGGCCGGACAGAATGGTATTCATTAGTCTCTGAAACGTGGCTGGGGCTGAGCATAGACCGAAAGGGAGGACTTTGAATTCATAAAGCACGTCTGGCGTCACAAAGGCGGTCTTTTCTCGGTCGCGCTCATTTACTTCTATTTGCCAGTATCCACTTTTAAGGTCCATTGACGAGAAGCAGCGCGCATGCCGTAGCCTGTCCGAAGAGTCATCGATCCGTGGTAATGGATAAACGTCTCTTTTTTGTAACATGGTTCAGCTTACGATAATCGAGGCTGAGACGCAAGCTGCCATCTTTCTTTTTCATGAGTACCACTGGCGATGCCCAAGGACTCTTTGATGGTTGGATTAAATCATCCTCTAGCATCTTCTTGACTTGCTGCTGGATTACCTCACGTTCTTTCTGAGCGACGTGATATGGCTTCTGTCGGATCGGTCTTGCTGTGTCTTCCGTAATGATGCGATGCTTAGTCATAGGCGTTCGACCCACTCGTGATGTCGATGAGAAGCAGTCCTTGAACTGGTCGAGCAGCTCCATAAGACGGCATCTTTCAGTCGGTGTTAGACTCGGACCGATATTAACCGGTGATGTATGTGGAGGTAATTGAGCTGCGGCTTCCCCTTGCATTAGAAGACAGTCGTGAGAGTAGTCGAGCTCTTCGAGGTACGCCACAGCTGTGCCTTTAACGATGTGCCGGCGCTCATTCGTGAAGTTGGTCAGAAGCACCTCTGCGCGCCCATCCACTAAGCTGACGATGCCGCGAGCGATGGCGATGCCTTGGCGAAAAAGAAGGGCAGTGATGCGTTCGGCTATGGTGTCTTCATTACAGTGCACGTCACAACACACAGAAACAAGACTACATGACAGTGGTGGCACGCAGGCGTCGTCGTCGACCACACGTAACACCCAGGGTTCTTGGTCTGGATCTTGGGTCAGAGACTTGTCAGCAGCGAATGTGATAACACCATCTGGTATGTTGACCACAGCACCGTACTCTCTTAAGAAGTCCATTCCCAGTATCATAGGTTTGCAGCACTCTGGTAGGATCAGAAATGTGGCTACAAAAGCCACATTCTCAATCGTGAGTCTTGCTGTACATTTTCCGGTGGGAGTCATTATCTGGCCTCCAGCATTTCGGATATAAGGGCCCGTCCATTCCATCCTGACTGTCTTAAGTTCGTCTGCCAATCGTTCACTCATTATGGAGAAGTCTGCACCCGTATCGACTAAGGCCGTCACTTCAACGCCGTCAATCGTCACAGCGAGGTCGGCAGTCACAGTTTTCTCGGCGGAGTCTTCATCGTCGTCTCTCACGTGTTTCGGCAGCTGTGGGGGATTTTCGGCGATTCGACGGCTTGCAACCTTCCCCCCAGAGGTCGCTGCTTTCAGTTTCCCCGCCGTGGGCTGAAATAACGACCTCTGACGGCGTCAGCAAAACGTCAGAAATTGTTTTCATTGCTCCATTGCTGTCTACAACTTTATCTGGAAAGAAACACCTTTCAACTATCGCTATGACCATGCTGTGTATTCTGACGATTTTACTTCTTGTGAAGTTTTTTTTTGATGTTTTTATGTTCAACAGAGGTGACAGATATTAGCGGTGGCGCACAACTACGGCGCCAAAAGGGCCCTTATTGCAATCTCTCAACAGTTTTCACTGTAAAACGAACGTGAAAAACGTCTGAAGCATTCTCCCCTCTTGACGTAACATAACTGTCTCTGAAATGGCTTCAGACCGACCACTGTGACACGGGTGCTTGGGAAGGCGTTGCAAACAGACTCCACGCAGGCTTTATGATGTGGAAAAATCACGTTAGCGGTGTGATAGAGCGTTTCAAAGTAGTGAAATTAAAACGAGGCGTCACACAATGTAAAGGGCGTAACGAGTTAGTCATTGAGTGCTTCCAACACATTACAAAAGACTCGACCGAAATTCCTGATCGTCATCAGCCGCAACATCAACAAAGTGCACAACGTGTCTTACTGGTGTGTAGCAGGTGACGCGCTTCTCCGAAGATTGAATAAAGCATAGTGGACGCTTCCATACTTCTCAAAAATTATTCATGATGTAGTGGGTGACATGCAATTGCACTTAGTATAGTTGCCCTAAGGGTGTCTATAAAAAGATTCATCCAGTTTTTGCTGCGATCATGCTGTGGGATTTTTTTATATTTTTAATGACGTCTGCGTACTTGTAAAGATGCCTAATGCTTCTGGCGCATGTGTGAATCTCATTATAACATTTTTTTTTTATTTTGCATGTTTTTTGTGTTGAAACTTTGTAACACTTGGTGCGGCGCAATTTTCTGCACCATGCCCCAATCTGCCCTTCTGTCTCTGGTCACGCGCGCGTGTCTTTTCAATGAAGAAATAAGACAAATCAGCTTCTTGTGGCATAATCACTTCTTTAGTCTTCACTTGTTTACACAATTTACCGAGAAAAGCTGTAACGATTTTCAAAGTCGGATACCCAAAAGTCTTTTAATCGCCAGAGGTCCAGTCGGGTCCTAGGTACCGACGGGGGAATCGGCAGTAGATTTCTCAGTGTCACGACGACGGGGTACAGGATGACGACGGGTATTTCATGCACTGCGAATGGTGGGGGTGGTAGTGGTTCGTAAAGAAGAGGAAAAAGGCACCTAATTTCTGTCTGCCTATAGACGACACGGCGCAATGCATTATAGGTGTGGAGAGAAGGAGGGATAAAAAGAATAGAGGGAAACCGATGAAGAAATAGAGAGGCTAGCGACAAAAAATAGAAGGAAATAGGAAAGTGGGGATCCGGTCGAAGCAGTCCAAGGGCGGGGCACCACAATGCGAGAGCTGCACGGCGTCAGGAGACCGCGGAGGGCGAAGCAGTCGGCGGGAGCTACGCTCGCGTTGGAGATCGTAAGGGCACGTCTGTCCAGCTTGAAATCCTGCGAGCGAATCCAAATGCGAATGGCTTAAGGAGGAGCACAAACGCCGCAGCGTTGCCTCCTTCCTCCAGGGCTTGATGCACCCACGTGCCTTTCATGATTTGGTTTGGGAAGATGCTCAGCAAGCTCACCAACCAAACGTGGGATACCTGAAAAGCATACCTAATCGCTGCAAAAAAGACTGTCAGCAAATCATAACTCGGCGATTCAGAAGCACGACGTCATTGTTTACAAAATACGCTTAGGTTCTCGTGTGCCAGTCCTTTATATAATCCATCAGCTTTCTCCGGCGTCACAGAAGGGTTGGAACCCTTCCATCAGCTCTTCTTACACTTACACATATCTCTTACTACAGGGATGTACTACCGTGAGCAATTCAATCTGGAACACCGTCATAATTTTTATTCATTTTGCTGGCATTACATGTAGAGATATGAATGTTAAGAGTCGTGAACAATGATTATTAGTAGCGGACTATTACGAATGTGCCGTAATGAACTACCGAGAAGACTGCCCTCCCTAGTTGGGCTTTTCACCATGAACGCTCCTGTGCTTGCCATCATCGGTGAGCTGCTTTGACCATTAAAAGGCAGCCAGAGAGATCTAGCTCATACTACTCACGACTCTGCATCCACTGTAGATTTCGCACGCGCTTCTAATTCATCTTTGACATCTACACCACCTTTAAGTATGTCACGAAAAAGCTTTACGTCAATGCCGAGATGACCATAGTATCCCCACTATATAATTTGAATATTTCCGTTATTCTTATATCAAACAGAAAATACCTCCTCGGCCAAAACAACAAAACACCGACTGGTCGCAGGTATCTCACGATGGCTCAACCAAAAGAAGTGTGCCATTGGCTGCGCAAAGCCAACCTTTTGTTTCGTTGATTTTCTTTTTTTTTTTTCAATTTTGTCGGTGCCATTGCACACTCTCGTGACCGCAGTACATGTGCTCCGTACAACAAAGTGTGCGGTATCTTTACCGCAAATTCCTATGCCGCCATTGTGTCGCTATGGAAGCATGTTGAGTGTTTGCGCGTTAGTGAATATGCCGCTATCAATCACTTTATTTCAGCAGATAAGCATATTATGGAAAGTAAATTAAGTCCACCGCTTTCCTATATGCGATGCATCACAAGAACGCCGCTATCAGTTTTCCTCCTGCTATTCACTGGTTGGATTATTAGTTATTGCGAAAAGTGTACAGCCGAATCCGCATATACTGAACTTACTAAAAGGAACAATTACTTTTATATGTAGAATAGTTCGCTATAATGCTTCGAAAATTCTGCCATATCGAAGCAAATTTTGGGGCTCACGTTGGCTTCACGACACTCCTTCAAAATAACGCAATGAAGCCGGCTCCACGGAAACAAGCGGAAATCTTTTTTTCTGGTTATTTTCCCACTGTATTAATGGTGCAGGATATATATGTGGACGGGCCTTATACGTTGGAAAATTCTATTTCATTCACCAACGCCACATTGTCGCATGCAGCTGCGCGTTCTTGTCGCAGGCGGGAGGCTTTAGTATGCGATGGAATTAGTCTTATTCTGTTCTTTTTTTATTACCGTGCAGGGCTGGTGTTTCTCTTCCTTTTATCCTTAATCGATTCATTATCGAGCTCCCACTACTCCTTCTCAAAGCTTTACTGCATCTAACGCGGTGTGGCTATGCCCCTGGTTTGGGAGGCATTGCGAGCTTTCTGCGCCTGATTGTCGGCCTCGGTGGAACAGTGGCTACGCTGCTCGGCTGCTCACCCAAAGGTCGCGAGTTCGATCCCGGCAGCGGCAGTGACATTTCGATGAAGGCTAAATGGCAGAGGCTGGTTTACTGTGCTGTGTCACAGCACGTTCGAAAGCACCAGATGGTCAAAGTTTGTGGAGCCCTTCACTACCGCGTCTCATAGACATATCGTGGTTTTAGGACTTGAAGCCCCAGATAAGATTATTATATTTTGCATCCGATCTGTTCTTGCACTGCCTCTAATATTGGCACCACATGCTTATTCTCGTAAAGGCTTCTTTGAAGGACATGGTATATCCACGAAGTGAATGGTGATGATTGGATGAAGAAGAGCGATCGTTCTTTGTTACCTCGAATCACCCGTAACATTGAACACTCACGCATGCAAGTGAATGACAAAGCGCCGCACAGTTATCTGCAAGGTTTACTGATCATTAAGGGTATGTTGTGTGTGGTTGTCAATTGCGTCTTGCCTTGATTATTACTGCCTTTGTGGTATCGGATCTAGCCTCAAGATGGCAAAGACAAAGTCTCTGCATGTTGTCCTGGTGGTTGTTGGTTGTTTTCAGTCATACAAAATATAACGTATACAGCAAATCGAGATGTCACGTACTCCACAGGCCAGTCGTTGTCCGTAATCACTATCGTCATCAGCGTCATCCCGATCCAAACGGTATAAGCGTGTCGCCATCACCATCACGGTTACGGTGCCCGCCAACGCCGCCAACGGACAAGCCTCCACCTGAAGAAGCTTCACCACTAAAGTAAGACGTTTTCACTCATTGGCTTCTTAGTGGGTAAGGGGCATGGCGGGAGGGGACCAGGCGCCACCGTACGCACGAGCAGCTCGTGGCCTGGAACGGAGCGCTCGCCCCTGCGCTGCAGAGCGATGGCCGAAAACATTCCCAGCAGCGAGGTCCTCGCCGTGCCGGCTGAGCTGTACGCGGCCGCCAGTCCCTTTCCGCCAGCCGACGCGAGCAACGCGCAGTTCTGCAGTGGTGGTGGCTGGGCGGCGGCCCTGTGGAGCCTCAGCGTCACCACTACACTGCTGCTGATGGCGTCGGTGTTGGTCACCGCCTTCGTCACCGCAACGCTGTTCATCTCCAGCGGCGGCGCTTTCTCTTCAATGCAACCACAGCCTACTATCACGGCCAAAGACGCACCGCCGCCATCGTACCACGGCACGCCGCCCAAAATGTCCACTGTGCCTAGGTAAGACGACAGTGCCTGTACGTGACGTTGTTAGGGCTAGCTGCGTTCGACGTTACAACGTTTAACAGCGAAGCTGGGCGTAAGAACTTTGGTGTTTACGCCTGTGTAAAAAAAAAACGCCAAAGCTTGCGTCAAGATCCGCGAGGCTAAATGACGGCGAAAATGGTTTATCACTAGCTTCGCGTGAATGCCCAAACTCCAAAGCGAGTTCGCGCTCAGTAAAGCAGGCTTTGGCACCCCCCCCCCCCACCTGTTGAAGCATATAGGTCCGTCGTCACTCATTATCGGCCTCCCTCATGTCAGGGTCTCAGCGCTGCATTATCGTCGCTCCCCTGGAATTATCTCGTCGAGCGCATTCTGGATCTGCAAGCCTCTTCTCTGCAGCATCTTTAGCTGAGTAGGACGAAACCGTTCGGCACCTTCCAAAAGTCCTCGCGGCGTGCATGGCGTCAGAAACTGATGGCGAGCGATGGCTCCCTCCGGTAAAGTGCGGGTTCTCACAGTGGCGCACAGAGTAACCTGCGGGGGCCGCCCCCACAGGTATAGAAACCCACTAACAGCTGCTACGATCCCCTTCAGCATGTTTTCTCGTCTTAGCAAGGACAGAGATATGTCCTGCAGTGATACCTTCCTCTTTAGTTTTCATTTGCTTAGTGATATCTCCCTAATTCGCTTTTATTTTGCTTTTTCCGAAAAGCGCTGCGGTAATAGCGGCAGCCGGTGTAATTTGAACCCGGTCATTGTGACGTAGGCTTATACAAGCAAGCTTCGAGATATTCTGCGTCGGATTCCCTTTCACGCGCGTTTTGCCTCTCTGGCACCGTCCGACCTGCACGTTCTCCGGGTGCATGCCGCATGGGTGGATCGAGTTGCCCTACATGGCCCTGTTCTCACTGTCCTGTGTGCCTCTCCTAACAGCACGTCGCCTCTCCTTTAGTTCTTGCAAAGAAAATTGCTAATAATAAAAAAGCAAGATGAACGACATGTGCACATAAAAACTATCTACCGCGGCTACCAGACTCATTATGGTATTCTCGGCGGCTGACCGCCTGTGGCGTTCAAGGAAGAATAAGCGACGAGTGCCACCGGCTTGGAGGCGTTGAAACCTGACCTGGACATCGAGTCTTCGGGCAACAGAAACTGGGGCGATGGGGCGGCCAGGGGCTTTTCTGCACTGCGTTCAGAACGTTGCGCGTTTCGTCTGAGCCCTGGAATTCTTTGTCGCTCATAATTCACGCGTCATCGGACAGCTTTCCCGTTGCCTTCTACGAATTTGGAGCTTCTTCATATTCGGTTGCTCTACCTTGTGGGGGAGAGGGTTTTCTACTGATGTGTGCAGCGAGGGCGGTCGTCGGGCTGACGCACGCTGACTGAAAAGAACAAAATTCTCATGGACAGTTACAATTGTTTAGGTACCATGGAGTGGTGGGGTCAGGACCCATGAAAAGCCGCCGCGGAACTAAGATGCAAAGAGGAAGGGGAGACCGAGGAATCTGCTGGTAAAGGAGCGTCGTTTTGGCTGCGTGAGAGGGATATCTTGGGGAAGTCTGGTTGCTTGAAGCCCCGTGAAATTAGGGTAGATCATTAGGTGCCTGGAGCAAAATTTTGCCGTGGCTTAGCTCAGCTATGCCAAGATATATGTAGCGTTAGCTAAGGGGCTTTCGCTAAGCTTCACCGTATAGTCAGTCCCTCGGCAAGCCTTGACGCCATTGACGGCGTCTTGTTGTTGCTGTGATGGTCGGGCATGGCGATCAGCCTCCATGGGCGACGCCACTTTCCTAGACGTTCTTCTTTTTGCTCGTGTGTCTCTGCAGCACCTTTAGCCTTGCGTCGTTCATTCGATGTTAGCCCCTCTCGTTACTAACACTGAATCACTGGCTCAGTTTGAGTCAGATTGAAAAAAATACCTTAGTATGTTATATTGTAAGTAGCATCCTTCATGCAACATGCACATGTACTTGTAAATTTTGCATGTAGTCGTGTGTTAAGCTTCCAATGTTCATATGCCATTTTTATCTACTCGTATTTTGTTTGTGTGTTGTGTAGTGTAAGTTGCAGGTGTATAATGAGCTAAGTTGATGTTACTCTTTTTCTTTCTACTGCTGCTTGGTTATTATGATGAGTATTCATAGTAGCTGTACATATTGACCACTTGCTATAGTCTCAGTAAAGACTGGCACTATTGTGAATAAATAATTGAAATAAATAAATATTATAATACTCTGCCACCCTGAAACCTTCATTTATTTGCAAAAACTGCACTGATATTTGTCAGTGGACATTGAAAAAGATTGATGTGAGTGTGCGTGACCAGTTCCATTTCTTTTTTATGCGCTTTTAAAGGAGTAGGCGTGTTGAAAAACTCAAGAGACCTTGCGAAAATCGCACGTGCCTACAAAAATGTGGCCTTTCTGAAATCTGAATGAGGTGGCAGCACGCTGTCTTATGAATATCGCACGATTTTCTTGGACTTGTAGTACGTTTATTAACCCACAACCCGCAGATTTTTTAAACCATGGCTGCCACTTAGCTCAACACACGCGCACACACACGCACACACACACACACACACACACACACACACTTGATGAAGGTCACACTCTAGGCCGAAACGTCGAAATAAACCACATTGAGACCGCTCACTGAAGATCTACTTGACTATATATATATATATATATATATATATATATATATATATATATATATATATATATATATATATATATATATATATATATATCCCTGCCCGCAAACGTTGCCCCCCACACTCCACATATACTTCCGGAGCCCCTAAGCGAGCTATATACGCGAAAACGGACCCGTAGATGTATGGGAGGTGCGAACGTTCGTTTACAGCACGAGTTCTTTCTCTGGAGTTTGGACGTTCGTGTCCTGTCTGTGACTGTAAGTGATCCAGCTCGAAGCTCTCTTCTTTGAAAAGCAACCAACGAACAATCTAGCATAGTCTTGCTAAATGCTCGCAACAACACAGCAGCAATAATCAGGTTAGACTTTTTCATCGACCGGCCAGCTTCGCTCCTTTAAACCTTGCGCTACTTAGTGCAAGCTTAGACTTTTATTTTCTTATATGAACTTGCCATTTGATGAAAAGCTAAACGACGAGAGACCGTAATAGTTGTCTGGACAATTACTGTGCATTAAGAGGAACTTGTCATCCAAACTCAAGCGATCAAGCTACCACCCATATAAGCCAATCAATAAACTCAGATTCTCCGCTGGGGCGCCGGGGTAAATCAGAGCCACCTAGACCAGATGCCATAGAAATAAACTGCAGTGGTAAAAGTAAGACTAGAAGCTAAGTTCTTCAGCGTGCGGTTTGGCGTAACCCAAAAAATCGCGCACGTACGCAAATATGGAGGTCCCACGGGAAGCCAGCGCCAACCAGGTGGCGCGCCTCCATTAGAGTGCCTCGATGCCCATAGAGTTTCCTTATATACACTAGAGGGAACTAACTCTGACGCTAGTGTCTATGGGAGCTGCAACGCACGTCGTTTCAGCGAGCATGGGAATGATGGGTAGTACACACATTTGTGTAATATTCGTACTTCTGGCCTGCTTTTGGCTCCATGTGTGTTCGTGTGGCTTGAAACTGTTTTCTTACAAAACAAATATTAGCAAATGTTCAGCAGTTGCGCTTCGCCATCTAAATTTTTTTAACTTACCTTTCCAAATCGGATCACGAAGTTCAAAAGGGTTGAATCTTTCTTTCAAAACAAAACCGAAACACAGCAATAAACGAAGCCCCAAGTACGATTCGCTGCCCACAAGTACGAAAACTAGGCAAATGTGTGTACTACCCATCATTCCCATGGTCGCTGAACGATCGCAGCGCCAGAGTCGCCTCTAAATAATTGTAGAAAACTCTATGCCGATGCTCGCTCATCCGGCGCGCGCATCGAGGCACCCAACTTCAATCATAGTGTACTAGAATACGGGGTAGTGTGTTCAAGGAGGAGCCTTGGCTGCCGCAGTTGGTATCGACAGCCGCGAGAAAGCGCCACCTTAGCATGGGCTGTCACATCATGCATTGTTCCTTAAGCACTTCTGTGCTTTGATATTAGTAATATCAGGGGTTATCCGGAGTAAATGCATACTGATCATATCTTGGTACCACAGTACCATGTTGCGTTCTTCTATAGAAAATACATTGCAAGTACACTGTGCTATTCGTCGATTCCTCAATGCAAAGTCATGACGCAGTAAAGTCGACATGTATCACACACTCCTGGGAAGACAGTGGATTGGCCATCAGCTCTTTTCCTTTACTCACCTCAGCATCGAAGCCATCTTGTTCATTAAATGAAGCTTAATAGTTCATCGGTAATAAACGTCTAAAATTATCGAAACATTTATATGTATTCGTCTATACAGTTCACGTAAAGCTTTTCTAACACTTGTTCAAATCATTGCCACGGCAGAGCAAGCTTTCCAGACGTGTTCTATGACGCGCCCTCGCAAAGCCGCCGCAATCGCGCCTGTACCTCGACGGCGTGCGTGGAGTACGCGCGCCGACTGCTGCGCCAGATCAACACCAGCCGCGACCCCTGTGACGACTTCTACGCGTACGTGTGCGACGACTGGGTGCGGGCGCGGCCGCTGCCTCTCGGTAGTGAGCGGCTCTCGGTGGACACTGCCCTGGTGGACGGCTACACTGAGCTACTCGCCTCGGGACTGCGCGACAATGCGACCAGCCGGTTCCCGCCACTGCGCTTCCTCATCGACAACTGCCTGCGGCCGCAGCCGAACCTCTTCCACGCCCTGCGGGCCATATTCATGGATGCAGCCCGGCTCCGACCATGGATGGCGCAATCGAGCGCGCGCCGCCGTCCGTCGCCCGTCGAGGTGTCGCACAAGTTGGGCGTCGCCTACCGCGAGCTCGGCGTCGACGCGCTCTTCAGGCCCTTCGTGGTCAAGGAAGTCTCCACCAACGACACCCGCCGCTTCGTGGGGCTCGGCGAGCCATCCACAGTGCTCCTGCGCGGCCCGCTCGAGCGCCGAGAGTACGAGCTGGTGCGCGTGAGCTTCGCGCCCCTGCTGGGCTTCTTCCAGAACCAGACGGACGCCGACCTCCTCCAGTTCGAGGAGAGACTGGCGCTCATTCTCGGCCGGCCGCAACTGGACGCCGCGGCGCTTGTCAATGCCAGCATGGTCAAGGTGTTTGACCTGCCCTCGCTGAGGAACATCGAGTGGACTAGCTTGCTGCAGAGCGTGTTCGGCAAAGGGCTTCGTCCCATCACGGCCCGGACGTACGTAAAGCTGGCTTCACCTGACTACTTCCTTCGCTTGGCGCGTGGGGACCTGCTGCGCTTCTCGAGCGACCTGCTGGGCTACCTGCTCTTCCGCATCACCATGGCGCTGTCGCCTTTCATCTGGAAGCGCGAGCTCCGCGACCAGCTCGCCTCGGTGGCCTACGCGCGACACCCAGAGTTTGCGCGTGCTCTCCCGCAGAGCCACTACTGCCTGCGCCTGCTGAACCGCTTCGAGCCCAACCTGCCGCTGCACGTGTCGCGGCACATAGCCGAGTCCCTGCTGGGAGGTGAGAATGCCGTTGAAGACCTGGTGTCTACGCTACGCCTCGTCTTGCTCGAGTCCGTCCAGACGCAACTGGGCCCACTGAACAGCGAGCTGCGCGCGCACCTTCGCGACAAGCTGAACGCCATCTCGTGGGAGCCCCTGTCGCCCCGCGCTATGGACAGCGAGTCGACGCGAGCCGAGTACGTGGACGGCGTCTACCTGAGCAACTCGCGCCTCTCCACGGCACAGTTCGTCTACACCTGGATCCGTAAGTCGCTCGAGAAGAAGCTGATGGCGCACATGAGCACGCGTGCGGCTGCCGCAGGCGGCGTGGCGGCCTACCCGGGATGGACGGGCGGCTTCCTGAGCGCCGAGAGCCAGTTGCCGCCACCGTACGAGAGGCTCGAGATCCCGCTGCCCGTTTTCGACTTCTTCCTCAACGAGCACCCGTCTCTGCGACCCTTGCAGATAGCTAGGGCGGGCACCAAGGTATACCGGCCCCTACTGCGCGCCGTCTACCACTGGGCCTACAACTTCGAACGCGGCAGCAACGCATACGGAGCCGAGACGGCCCTGTCGCGTCGCATGAACGACTTGCGGCGCTGCCTGAAACGCCAGTACTCTGCTCTGTCCTGGACCGAGCAGGGGCCACAGTTGGACGCATCGCGCACTTCGTGGTCCGACCTGTGGGACAGCCTGGCGTTGCGGCCGGCGCTGGACGCGTTCCTGCTGGACAGTGGTCGCGTGGCGCCTGACTATCGGCTCGCCTTGCTCGAGCACTGGAACGCCAGTCAGCTCTTCTTCGTCTCGTACGCCGCCAACATGTGTGAGAACGGCAACCAGCGCTTCCTGCGCAAGATGGCCGCCCAGGGACCACACAGTCCCGCCTGGTTCCGTGTTAACGGCCCGCTGCGCAATTCACTGGAGTTCGCGCGCGCTTTCGGCTGCAAGGTTGGTTCGTTCATGAACCCCACCGACAAGTGTGCCCTAATTCACTGAGTGCGCCCCTCCGACAGAGATTTGTGAGATCTTGTTATATACCGACAGAGAAATGAACTTTCAGTGCTGTGACATTTTTATTCGTATATTTCGCGCGTGTATTTTCTTCATCATGCGCAACGCCGAACGAATACTCATTTGTTCAGTGTGTTTTCATTATTTATTATGCTTAACTGCGTCAGTGTAGTGTATGCGAGTTTGCGATGTGACAGTGAGCGGATAAACTCGCGTCGCACTTGTTAATTATCTCAATGCGTTGTCGCCTCACTGATTGTTTACGTGGGCAGTCTTAAGTCCTTAGTTCTTACGTATATGCTGTACCATTGTTCAATCGCGTTTTTGAGACATTGCGCAATTTCGACAGTATGCACTAGCAACAACTTTGGCGCTATAATATGAAAATCACGAGTACACACATTTTTTGTGTGGCCGAGTAATTTGCTTTTTCGCACTTACGCAGTTTCATTGTGAACTTTTGTGGCTAGCTCGCAAATATTCAAGGCTATAATTAAACGTTTTGCGTTATTAGCAGTTTCGCACGTGTAGCACTCTCCCACAGGTAAATATGTATACAGTCTGTTTTCAGTAGAACGACACACCAAATTGATCCATGCCCTGACTAGCGTAGTAACTATCACTCTAAGAAAAAAAAGTATTCGGGGAGTATAGTTCTGCGAATCGACGATAATTGCCATCTGAGTTCTCGCGTTCTTTTTTTTTTTTTTTGAAAACCCGGTGCTGGCTACTTTCTTCTCAAGAATCGCCATGTCACCCTTATTACACTCGTGCTGTTAGTGAGCGCAAACCATGGCGATAACACGAGGAAAGTACTTGAAGTAGATGACTATTATTTTTGTGGGGCAGAAATGCTGCCTAAATACTCGATTTTTTTAAACTGCACTCCTGCAGGTGAATTGTACACAATAATGCAGGTGAATTGTACACAATAATGCAGAGTAGTTTTCGACAAAATTCTGCATGGCGCAATCATGACTGCGTGGTTAGAGTGCAAGTACGCATAAGCGATAGAAGACAACGCAACGGTATTATTAAAGGACCTCTGGCAACAAATTTGAAAATTCTTGGTGCTTGCGTGGAGTGTTCTGTGTGCAGGTAGACTTCTGAGCGATTATTAGTGACGAGTGTTGCGTGTAAGATTTGGTTAGTTTGGTTTTAAAGCAAGGGCGAGTGCTGAACCGAGTATTCTCGTCGATTCGACATTTTCTGTGGTTTGGCGGAGACAGGCCTCCTCGGGACGTGGCAGAGGGCAAACAAGTATATTTGTCGATGTTAGAAAACGCTTGCGGGGCACGTACAATACCCTGACTGTAAGCCGACGAGGGTTATTGTTCGTCACCACTCTCGCTCTTGTGTCGGGCTGCTGCCAAGGTGGTTTTGGCTGCGTACGCCATGAATGACAGCGAAAGCTGTCATAAAATCAGGAACGCAGGTCACGTTAGGCGCCGTAGCTGCGCACCGCCGCCGCCGGTGTCTGTAGCCGATATCTCAAGAAATCGGAAAAAAACGCCAGGCCTGCGCGGAAGGCGCAGCGCTGTTGCAGCGAGAACTAGATTGATTGATTTGAGGGGTTTAACGTCCCAAAATGAGAGACGCCGTAGTGGAGGGCTCCGGAAATTTAGACCACCTGGGGTTTTTAACGTGCACCCAAATCTGAGCACACGGACCTACAACATTTCCGCCTCCATCGGAAATGCAGCCGCCGCAGCCGGGATTCGAACCCGCGACCTGCGGGTCAGCATCCGAGTACCTTAGCCACTAGACCACCGCGGCGGGGGCAGCGAAAACTAGAAGAGAAACCTTACAGATCCTTTTCTAAACACTAATTGTGTAACTGCTGCAAGCACACTTGCTTGATGCCCACTACGACTTTAATAAAAAAAAATTAGGGTAGTAGGCCGGGATTCGCTATGCCATTTTTCATCATTTTTCTGATAAGCCTATTCGTCGCTACTCTACAAACTCGAGCGACGGGTTGTACCCTCCACCCCATCCAAGACTAACCAAAGAAGAGATCGTGATTTTCAGACGCCTACAAAGCAATGCTTACATACATGGCATATTAATGCACCGCCTCTACCCAACGACACATGGCCACATCATCATCATCATTTAATGAACGCTTAAAGGCCCCTTGCGGGGTATTACATAAGGGGGAGGCAAAAACACAATTCAATAGATGCATGATTGTCAATGGTACAAAGCTTGATCGAAAGAGAACTACATGATAAAAAGCAATTTCAACAGAAGGAATATATATATATATATATATATATATATATATATATATATATATATATATATATATATATATATATATATATATACGTGGAAGAAAACAGCAACAATTGTAAATTAACTAACATCAAGTGATTTGTGATTAGCTGTTTAAATTTTAAGGGGTTTTGTTCGTGCACTATGGATTCAGGCAGGTTATTCCAGTCTTCAATGGCAGTAGGTAAAAATGATTCATTGAAAGCATTAATTGAACCATGTAAGCGCTGTAAACATAGGGAGTTAAAGAGGCGACGCGATGAACGGGCGGGAAGTAGAAGAACGGTATTGCGTTGTGACGGGAAATCATGGTATAGTTTGTGCAGAAGGCAGAGCCGAGTGACTTTGCGGCGAATTTCTAGAGGAGGGAGGTTGAGGGATAGTTTGATACTGGTAATACTTAAGCGAGAACTGTATTGTGAGGTGACGAATCTGGCAGCGCGATTTTGAATTGCTTCTAATGCGTCGATTAGGTAATTTTGGTGAGGGTTCCAAAAAGCAGAAGCATATTCAAGTTTAGTACGCGTGAAGGTTTCGTAAGCTAATTTTCGGATTTGCGGTGGGCAGGACGTAAGCGATCTTTTAATATAGCCAAGTGATTTTGCTGAAGCGGTGACTAGTTGTTCTATGTGCTCGGACCATGTTAGTTTACTTGTTATTATTACGCCAAGATAACGATAGGAGTCGACTGTGGTTAAGGGCTGGAAGTTCACAAAATACTGGGGGGAAAAGTTAGTGCGCTTGCGCGAAACTCGCATGAATTTACATTTTTGTGTATTAAGCTGCATCAGCTACCGCGAACACCGATTATGTATGTTAGATAAGTCATTCTGGAGTGTAATTCGGTCAGTGAAACATGAGATGCGACGGTAAAGCACACATTCGTCTGCAAAAAGGCGGAGGGTGGATGAAATTTTGACTGGAATATCATTAATAAAGATGCGGTACACCAGAAACTACATCGACACGGGTTGATTCATTATTCGTGACAACAGTATACTGAACACGACCGGTTAGAAATTTTTTAATCCAAGATATGGCTAAGGGGTCTATACTGAGACAAGAAAGTTTACTTATTAGACGGCGGTGGGGAACACGGTCGAAAGCTTTGAAAAAGTCGAGGTATATTACGTCTGTTTGAAAAGAAGAGTCTAGGTTAAAAGAGTTTAGGTCATGTGCCCGCTCTGTAGCGTACCAGACACCCTGGCACACTTGCTCCTGGAATACCAGTGCAATGCTAACCACGACATGCAACTGGAGGGGGACCAAGCCCAAGAATAAACGACGACCAACTAATGGAAACGTGGGAGGCCAAGATCGTCCACGAGGACCTGGAAGACCAGCGACAACTCGTCGCCAGGGCCATGAGGGCAATCGAAGCCAGAAGGTTCCTGGACTAGGGAACCCTCCCACCTTAGGGTGACACCAGGCCTCGCTCGGAACACCGTTTTCTAAATAAACGTTGATCTCTCTCTCTCTCTCTCTCTCTTCTGATAAGCGTAATATCCGCTAAACTATTGCCAGGAATTTTGTGCCAATCGTTAGTGCAGTGGCTGACGACGATGAGGAATTATGCCTGAAGTGGGTATGCGCCGCAGGAAATAGCTGAACAAGATCGAGCTTTTGTAATGGGTTGTAGCATTGGACGACCTAATCGTTGCGCTATTTGCATTGCGACGACTTTTTGTTCTTTGGCTGTTTTAAAACATTTTATAAGTCGTATTAACACGATTGCTTTCTCGACATCAAGCCTTAGGCAAGTTTAATTACCAACAAGTCCCAAGCACCGCCATGGCTCAGTGGTAGAATACTGGACTGGCACCAAACGGACCCGGGTCAGAGCCACACGTTGTGATTAATACTAGGTTTTTTTTCTTTTTTTTGCCGATGCCGTTTTCGCGTGATGTGGTTACGTATACACCTGCGGCGGCGGACAACTGCGGCGCTTCGCGAGACCCCTGATGTGATCTCATAACAGCTTTCGCTGTAAAAGAAAAAAAACGTGGTAAATCACAAGCGCCAAAGACAGTGTGATTATAACCTGAGTCCACTGCGTGCCAGCCCAGGACTCTACCACTGAGCCACGCCGGCGCTTGAAGCTCATTTCAGAAGTACCTTTCCTGAGCCTTGATGTCGGAAAAGTAATCGCGCAAATGTCGCGTTTTAGAACATCAAAGGAACAGCCAAGCGTCACATACTGCAAATCACGTAAAGAATTGATCGTCATATTATCCAACCCATTACAAAAGCTTTGGCGCATGCCCACTTCAAACATAATTCTTCATCGTCGGCAGCCACTGCATCGAAATATTGCACAACATTCCTAGCAAGTGTGTATAGCGTACGCTTTTCCGAAGAATGATGTAGGATTGCATAGTGAATGCCAGCCTACTACACAACAGTTATGATTATTTATGGCGTAGTAGGTACCCAGAAAATGTGCTTACAGCAGTTACAACGCAAGATTCGTGCTTCTCCTAGGGAAACCGCGAAGGGCAGCTGCACTTTCTTTTTGTTGTTTTTTTTTTCAGCCCTTCATTCAAGTTCATAGCGTCGCAGCCGACCACGCAACAGTAATCTGAGCCGCTAGCTGTTTAGCAACTTTGCTTGTTGAAATTTTTGAACGGGCGTCTCGTTGGGAAAGTGTGGTAGGGGTATGGCGGCTAGAAGGAGAGGTGTCAGCATCGTCCCGGCCGCGCCTTGAAAGGAGGCGTGCTGATATTTCATTTCGCCGTGGAGCGGTGCGCAAGTCGCCACCGTGATCGGTCGAGAGCGCTCGCCAGCTGCTAACGCGGCACTTTCAGTCGCTTGCTCGTGTGCTCGCTAGTCGCAACGTCCGCGATTTGCCTATTTGGACTTGTTCTGGATCAATACGAGTCAATGTGACCATGCCACAGTGATAGGTAAGCAGCAAAGACACTGCTTTGCACCTGGATGCAATGCGGGATATGTTTCGTTCCGCAAACATGGGGAGAAAGCGTCTATTTTCTCTGCTCCCCCGACAATGAACGGCACAAGGCCTGGGAGCATGCGACTTATTGCGCTGACAAACCACTGGAAAAAAACTGCGTTGTGTGCGAAGCTCATTTTGACTAAAAATTCGTCGTCCATAGGTACAAGCATGTTATCAACGGGTTCTTAGCAACTTGGGAAAAAATGTACTTATAAGGAGGGTGGGTTTCTGAGTGAATCAAATGCCAAAGTACTCCGCGTCACTCTAACCAGCACCTTTTCCACACGGCACAATGTCACGAAAACCTTGGGCTATAAATACCTGATGACGTCTCGCCTCTGCCAAGACACGCTTAAAATCTTTTTGGAATTCTGAAGCAAATGTCCGACTCGAATGTTCACCCTTCACAGACAAAATTTTTTATCTCTGTGAATGGCCTCAGTTTTTACAGTTTGGCAGTCACCCTCCAGTGGAAACATAACTTCTGGAGTTCTGAGCAGTCTTCTATGTCAGGGCATCCATAATAATACAACAAAATTGCAGAATATGCTGAATGAGCTGCTAGATGTGGAGTGCCTGAATGAGGTTCATGAAGTGATTGTTATTTGTGAAGCCCTTCCTGACCACACTCATCTCATTGAACGCAAAAGTGACTCCCGGATCACTTATTAGGTCAGTGGCTATGTCACCCGAAAGATGGTGAAAAAGACGAAATGCAACGAATGTAGCATGTTGTCGCGACTCTGAGAATTCCAGCTTCCTTCCGGCAGAATCGTGCCATTGTACCCGTCCAAGTCCTTAAGAGAACTGGTCAAAGCCACGGAAGATGCACTCACATATTGCTTCAGTTTCAACAAGTTGAGAAGCGACAGCTAGCAAAACAGACCTCTTGCCTGTCTGTGAAGAGGTTAAATATGGTCGGCTGTGGACACCACAAACCGGAAGTGATAAATCAGATAATTAGATTCTTTACACTTACCAGACGGTATTCTCTCGTTGTTGGAGAAAATGCGTCCAATCAAAAAAAGAGAGAGAGGAAAAATGAAGTTTTTGAAGTTGAGATGATTGTCTTGTTCTTGTTCACATTGTTACAAATCTCCCATTAACAACTGTGATGTCACTGTCTGGCTGTGTTTTCCACATAGAGAAATCAATTTTCTTGTTAACTGGTTTGTGACTGTATTTACGTTTGCCAATCGAATCTAAATGCCATATGTGTGTATATATGCTTATTATATCATCGTATATTTACTGTCCTTTCTAGTGGCCTTATTCACTTGCTTTAGCTGAGTTTCGTATAACTTGCAGTTCTCTCCAACCTTAATGCATATGTTGTGTTTATTTTTCATGTTGTTTTTGGATTTCGTGAAAATAAATGTCTTGCTTGTGAAATAAGACCTTGCTTGCGCAAGTCATAAAAACAATGGTTGCCGATAACTTTAGTGCATTGAGACTTCACGGAGAACACTGCGTCATCAAAGTGAAAACTGCGCGGACTTTGTTTTGGCGTCAAGCTCACGGCAAGTCACTTGATTCTCTATTTTCTAAGCCGCTCCAATTTAAGGGAAAAAAAGAAAAAAAGCTTGAAAAATTTTCTAACGCTTACAATGTAAATAAGTGTTTTGTAACCCCTGCCCCCCCCCTTCCCCGCATCCCCCTTTTGTTTTGTTTGTTTGCAACGACTATTAGTAGAAAGAACGTGCATTTTTATGGGGTCACGCATACCTACATTCGCGGCGGGAATTAGGCGGCACTTGGACAGCCTTCGTTAAAAAGCTGCAGAATTTTAGTCACCTTTTTTAAGGCCCCAAGGTTGAGTTGAAACGAAAAGGAAGTTAACAAAAGAAACAGATGGAACTTCAGATACGCGTTGAAGTGTGTACATTAGGCGAGCGGTAGTAGACGATTTCTCATAGCGTGAAAAAAAAAGTTGCCGAATTCATGAATTCATGGCGTCGTGCAATGCTTTCGCGATTTTGTGAGATCATCAAATCCGGAAATCAAGGAGCAGGTACAACTGGCCACGTAATAGATTAACTGAATTACTCGCTAACGTGAGGAAAGAAGTGCACATTTAAGGGCTCATTATTTTGTTAGATGTCATACGTATCGTATACCGTTTCCTTGTTGTATGAGAAAGAAGAAAGGGGGAGATATTTTAGCCATTCCTTGTTTTGTGGTAGAATGTGCATAGGCCAGGCGGGACGCTCAAAGAACCTGAAAAGTCCATCACATCATGGGGAGGAGACTCGCCTGCTCGACTGCAGAGAGTGCAGTTGCTCGCCAGTTTTTAACGATACCCAGCAATGAAATAAATGCGAAATGGAACTGATGAAAGAATATATCAAATGCCACGATATGCGATGGGGACCTGACTGAAGTAAATAAAATTCACAGAAAAAAACATAATCTTGTTCGTGTACCTCCCATAGCGTTATCACGAAAAGACGCTGATCATCTCTTTAGAGAAATGTAATTTAGAATGCATCGTGCCCTGGGTTAAATCTTTATGTTTTGTACGGCGCATGGGCACGTGTTGGTTATTTATTATGTGATTGTCTCATGCAGCGTGTTTTCATCTGTACTAGCTGCATCACCTGTAGCACATGTTCGTCTTGGTTTTCTTTTCGAACCATGTTGCTTCATCGAAAATACTGACGCCCAAGCTTGCGTGTTAAATCTTGTGTGCGCGCGTCCTTCAAGGCTGGGTTCATCATTCTTTGAAATGATATGCCAGCAGCTTACCGCCATGAATCTTGTGAGACGTATGCAAAAACAGCACCAAAAAAAAAACAGCATATCCATGGAGTGATTGATGATTGGTGGGGCGAAGCGTTCATCAGTCTGTTCGTGCTTTCGTCGCCCATTCTTTCTTGCTTCCGTTAGTCCGTGCGTCCGTCCTTGCGTCCATCCATCCATGTGACCCGCGGTGCATCCGTCCGTCCATGCGTTCCTCCTTGCATCAGTCCGTGCGTCCTCGCCCCTTTGTCTGTCTGTGCGTCCATCAGTCCGTCCGTCTATTTGTACGTCCGTCCATCTATCTACTGAACAATCCCAAGTACAGCCATCTCTCATCTTTTCATCATGTATTCATCATACAGAAGTGCCGCCATCCAGCGGACATGTTAAGGACCGCTCTTTCGGGTATGTGGCACCGGTGACTACATACACCATCAAAAAATGGACAGACCCACACCCTAAGGAGTCTCACCCCTAAAAAAAGAATGCTGCACATGTGTGGAAGCAATAAACATACATTCAACATATGTACCGCGGTGGCACTGTGTTCTGACGCGTGTTCAATCCCAGCCGCGGTAATCGCTATATGACGAACGCTGAACGGGGGGTCAAAACGTCCCCAAAAATTAATAATGTACTATACACGACTTAAGACAAGTACCCCCCTCGCCCCACTTTTTTACTCCAAGTTCAGTGTGCATGCTCAAAAACAAAGCCTTTACGAAACGTTTGATAATTTTCTACTAGTAATCGCTGATGTCGTATTTTGCAGTTAGTGCTAGAAGCTCTGAATTTCAGCCAATCAAGAAAAAAAAGACGCACTAAAGAGCTATTTGAACTTGTGGTTTCGGTTTCCACGCCACCGGCGCCGCCGACGAAAAGAGGCTGTGCGCCACCACCGATGATTTTATCTGTATGCTCCATTGTGTTTGATTACATCAATGCAACTAAAAGATTACCGTGCTAAAAACCCTACCCTTTTCAGATTTTTAGTTTATTATTCGTAGTTATGTCTATCAAAAAAGAGAGATGGTTTGACCGCTTGCTCAGCAAATATTTTTTATTTTTTGGTAGTATTATTTTTGAACTACTTTTTAAGATTGGCTTCATTTTCATTTTAGTTACATTTAAGTATCCTGCCACCCAGTTTCTGGGCCATCCCCCTCTGTGGGTGAGCGCCATTCATAAGAGGTCATCATCATCATCATCATTTTCTGGCGTGCGCCGACGACGCCGCCGACTCGCAACGACCTCCACGCCGCCACCGGTCGAAACCACCTCGACGCACACCTCTACCTTTTAGCCACCATAGTGGGGGTTTCATTACACTGGTACAGTTCCAGTGTACTAGAAGAGGACAGTGGGCTTACTCCGCCGCTCCTCTGAAGCAGTTGGTGTTGCATAGGAGAGGTGACACCTCAGGCATCTTCAATGAAAGCTTCGCCTGCAGAAGGTGCTCGCCGCTCGTACAAGTTGCGACGCGCGTTTCTTCGATATTTTAATAAACTTGCTTGTTTTGACTTCCCTTTGACTGTACTGAGAGCGTATGTTGCTCTCGGTTCACCATTATTTTCCTTTTTTTGCGATAGATTTGCCGAAAGTCAGTCCAATGGCAGGTTATGCAGATATGCTCGCTCCTTTCTAGAGCCACGCAGTTAATATTTTTTTTTCTTGGAGGCGGGGGAGCTTGAGGTCTTTGCACAGTTTGACAAACACTACATTTGTTCAAGCCACATCGTATTTACCCCAATATAACACCTCGCCGAGCCCAAAAGGACGGTGTACGGAGCAATATCTCACGAAGACTATGAAGAACAATTTTTTTACGAAGAAGCTCAAGGACCATGTATGTGGTTACATGCAACGAAATGTACTTCAGCATTAAGTGTCTTGGCCAGGTTGATAAAAAAGGTATTTATAATGTGCATTTTTACTAGTATGACAGCTATAACTCTTGTCACTACGAACGATTTCTTGCCAGTTATTGCAACCTAATTCACTGCACCTTTCTTTCATGTGCGCAATGTGTGTCTTGCCGCTATTTGAAACGAGCACTGCAAATCTGACGAGTCCGGGTGAAGCGAACAGCAACAAGGAATTGCCAATATGCAGCGCTGAAGTTGCGTGTTGTGGCCAGAAGAAACACTAGATTGTTTTCTCGCTTGAAAAGGGTGAAAAAGAAGCTGGAACAAATGCAAATTAGGAATGCTGCTATAAAAACAGAAACTTTAGAAGCACAGATTGCGAAGCTTCCACCAAGACAGACGGAAGCTGTAAGACAGTGCTTTGCACCTTCAAGAGTAAAACCCAATGGGTTGCGCTATACGAAAAGCTGGGTTTTAGATTGTTTAATCATGAAGATGAAGAGCCCTCGCCTGTATGAACACCTTCGTCGCAATAACATCCTAGCCCTTCCATGTAAATCAACCCTTAAGCGCTATTTACGTGCATACCGCACTGTGTTTGGCTTTAGTGAGCGAGTTCTAAAGCAGCTAAAGGAAAAGACAGCGAAGCTTGATGTTTGGAAGAAACACGGTGGATTGGTCATCGACGAACTGAAACTGTCAGAACATTTTTCAATGAAGAAGTCGGGTGCAATTGAGGGTTTTGTGGATTTAGGTCCATTTACAACTTCCAAGAACAAAGGTGTACTATGGGACCAGAGTATGGTTATCCTTTTCGTCCCATTTCAAGGCAAATGGAGTCAAGTTATTGGTTACTTTGCTACACCTGGAAACATGAAAGTGGACACACTCGCCAAAGTTGTCATTGAAGCAACCATACTAGCTGAAAAGAGTGGGCTCTTTGTGGATTTTATTACTTGCGATGGTGCAAGTTGGAATAGAAATATGTGGAAAGTACTTGGGATCCAAGCGATTGCTGACTCTACTACTTCGAAAATTGCACATCCCAGGAATGCATCACGGCACCTATATTTTATATCTGACTTCCCACATCTCATCAAATGCCTACGGAACTCGCTGCTGAAGTCTGGATTCAACACCCCTGCAGGTCATGTAAGTCTGATGTTTTTTACGCATATCACACATTGGATTTCATATATGCTTACATTATCTCCGAGCTTAACCAGGTGCATTTCAATATGGTCCACTTAATTTCATTGCAGGTTGATATGCAACATGTAAGGAAAGCTCACAAATTAGACACCTCCAACGTGACCCTTAAAGTGATGCCTGGCATAACACGGTGTCACCTGGATTCTAATGGATTTGAGAAGATGAGGGTCAGCTATGCCTTCCAGCTTTTTGGGACAAAAGTCCTCCAAGCTTTCCACCTATACAAAGACAAGTTGGAAGCAACACTTGGAAGGATGGATGTAACACAAGAGTTCTTCAGGTGAGTCGTCTCTTGTCATATGCTGGATAAAATTAGGTGGTGAAATGTCTGATATAACCAACTTGTAAATAAAAATTATATCTTAATAGAATGCATCATTAGCACCGACATTTGGGCGAGTTGGTTTTGGTTCATAATTATGAATGGCGCAAAACACACGAGACACAAAATGACGTCCTTGTGTTTTTCGTCGTTTTGTGTCTCGTGTGTTTTGCGCCATTCACAACTATAAAGAATGCATCATGCAATGTAAACTACAAAATTATGAAAACAGCTGTTTTGCATGTTTCAGCAAAATCCAACAGCTCATAAGAGTGATGACATCACGGTTCCGTGCTGAAGCCCTCAGACCGTGTTCATCAGGAACAGCAGTGCTGCAGGATTTTCTGTCCTACCTCAAAGCATGGGAGCACCATACGAAAGGTGGAGGTGGCTTTCTGAGCAATTACACTGCTGCTGGCCTACGTGTGACCATTTCGAGTACTCTAGAGTTGCTTGACTATCTCACTGAAAATGTTGGCTTTAAATACCTAATGACTGCAAAAACTAGCGAGGATCCTTTGGAAAACCTTTTGGGTATTATCAGGCAATCTTCTGGCAGTAATGACCATCCAACACCAACTCAGTTTTTGATTACAGTAAACTGCATGTCATTCTATGGTTTAGTTAAAGGTGTCAGTCAAGGAAACTGCGAAGAGGGCATGCTAGGTTCCCTTTTGGAAGCTAGTAGCCCACGAGACACATCGCAAAATGCAGCAGGCATGGATTTCGCACCGAGGTCTTCTCCGAATGCGCAGGCGTTGGTTATACCTTCCCAGGACCACAGCCAGCATGTTGCGAGGAGCGACTCGAGAATTATATTTTACATTGCTGGCTACGTGGCACGAAAGTGCATTTTTAAAAGCAATTGTAAAGATTGTTTGATGCTACTTACCGCGCCTGCCCCAGACGAAAGCTTTCAGCTTGCAAGGTTGACAAGTTTTCGTGACAATGGTGGACTCTTCTACCCAAGTGCTTGCCTATTTTGGTTCATAAATAAGCTTGAAGACTTGTTCATGGGCTGCTTTTCTTGTGAACAACTCCATGCAGACAGCATTTTAGATGTGCTGACCATTGTGAAAGCAAGGCTTTGGCAAGAGGTTGGGTGCCCAAGCAATGTCTCAATGCTCTCTCAAAAAATAATACAATTCTATGTTGTTACACGACTTCATTTTTACATTAGGGGCTAAATACAGACAGAGCAGGCAAACGCCAGAAAGCAAAGCACTTAAAGATAAGCCGCTTCTGTTAAATATTTTTTCCTTGCTTTAGAAAATTTTTTAAAATTTAATATTGTTTCTGTGTGGATATTACAAGTGTAGGTTAAACTTGATGTATGAATCCTTTCTGAATATTTTTTTTCTGTTTCACTGACCCAAATACAAGAGAATGCCAGATTTGAAAAACAAGCAAAACTGTATGTTGCCACTCGCCACGCATACTATAGCAATAAACCCTTGACTAAGTGGCAACTCCGCTTAATTCAATTGTGAATGGTGACTTTGGTCCTTGGCGTACCATCAACAGTGCGATTATTATGATCTACGAGAACATCTGTAGATCTCTATAAAAATGCATGTTATTTGAATGGAAATGTGTCTATAATTTGTCATTTTCCGTATTTTTTCTGATTCAGTGTCTTTCCTTATTGTGTGAACAATATGTGTTGAGTGTTCATGTGTTTTTGTGAACTTTTTTATGCCAAGTGTGCCATTGAAAATATTTTGCATCTCTTTGTGATTATTTGTAGTTGTGAATATTTTCTAGCATCCATTGGGCTGTTTTAGGAGACATGCTCTTTGTCGCACACGCTGATAAGTACATAATGGGACAAGGCCCTCTTCAAGCTATCTCAGCTTTTTCCATCTGCTTTCACTTTGAGAAAAAAAAATGAAAGTGATTGATATGCATGGCTTTTGTGGAGTACGGTCATTGTGCTGCCCCACCAAATAAACTTTTAACTTAATCTCGTGAACGATTGTTGCCTATATTTTTTTCCACACCTTCATTACAAATTCACTTTTATTTCTTGGGCATGATTAGGATAGGTCTTTCCTTCTGTGTGCTACCACACATTTTCTTGCACTTTTCAGGAGAATATATCAGCTGAGAGCGCGTAAGGTGCTTAAGTTTGCAGAAATATTGTTTTATTTAGTGAGAGTGCGACTTCACTAAAGTTACTGTTGAGTACAAACGCTAGCATATTGGTGAAGAAATGTGAGCCGCTTATATGCCACTCTGCGACTTATTAAATTAGTGATCATGAAAACATTAGTCTTTTTTATCTAAAGGCAATCGATGTCAGTGCACGTTAAAATTTCCGGAGCCCTCCACTATGGCGTGCTTCATAAGCAGAAAGTGGTTTCATAAATCAGTTATCTAAAGGCGATATAACTGCGAGAGCGCAATACAAAACTGGCTGTTTACAGCGTACATTGCATCCCGCTGATGATGCGCTCATGTTTAGCGATACTTCATGCGCCAGAACGACGGCCAAAACAAGAATATGCTCAGGCAGAAGAAGAAAAGCAACGAAAATGGCTATGAACAGGGGTTGCACAAGAGTAGTTTGTGCTTGAAGCGCTGGCAAACTAACCTTCGCGCTGCGTTGGCCGAGATCAGGAACGCGTCGCTTCCATAGCAGCCTTTTGCAGGTGGTGGTGGCGCCATCTACCAGGTGAGACATAAAGTGCGTCAGTACACGGCCTCCAGTCAGCCCACTACCCCTTTCTAGAACACTTTACCCAAACTGGTAGGTGTTCTGTGTCTAGCCACTGTTAGAGTGTACTAGAAGTGTTGAGAGGTGAGACCGCGCCTCGCCGCCCGTATCCTTCCGTGTTGCCAAGTGGCGGCGGCGCTGCAGTGGAATAGTACTAAAAGAGCCACCCGCTACGCGCAGGAACTGCTATGCGCTTCGGCTCCTCCGGCGCGCTTTTTTGATGCACATTTCTTCGCACCTGCCCATCATTATTCTCTAACACATTATGTCGTAACCCTTGAAGTACGACATGCCAACCCACTGAATACGAGCTCAATAAAACACTTGTGAGAAATCGAAAATTATTTATTTTGTTGAGGTTAAACCGTTAAATTGGTTACTGCAGGTATGAAAACAATGAGAAAAAATATGGTCGGCAAAGTCAGGCTTTACAGCCTTTGCATTAATACACACGTTACCTGATGTTAAATGTGCGTCAAATTACTTTTGTATTGTGAACATTGGTAGGAGCGCATCGTCTAAAACAGCTGGTAATGCGTTGAATAAAGAAAACATGGCTTCAGAGATGTGAAAGACCATCAATATTCGGAGCTAACACAAGTGAGTTGCACTTCATCATAAATGGTCCTATTTACATGTAAACAATAATTATTATACTAAAACTTGTTTTAGTAGTCCGCCGACTTGCAGTAAAAGTAATACTCATGATTAATGGACGACGAACCACTGCTAGAAGAAATAAGACACAGAAGAAACAGAAAGGGTATGTCTTATTCTAATTTCTTCTGCCTTAACTGTTTTCTTTTTGTTGGTGAGGCGTCTACAATATTCAGAATAACTGAGCGGATTAATTGACAGTTATATGCGCTCAGAAACCTGCGAGATAAAATAAAATACCGTGTCAAACGCACGCAGAACCAGGAGGCCGTAAGTAGATAGGGGAGAGGAAAGGAATCTTAACCCCCAACACCACGAAATACTTTTGTAATTCACCTTTTTAGGGTATACCAAAATATTCACTCGCATTTACAGCGACCCCTAATTGACAAAGTTAGTCGTTCTGCTGCACATCCCCCCCCCCTCCTCCTAAAAGAAATCCTGGGTAGGTTTGCGCCGAACGTTTAGCGTGTCTCTGTACAAATGCGCACTGTAAATGTCACCCTTCCGACAGTGTGAGGTCTCAAAACTACTTCAAGTCCAACGTAGTCGGATAAAAAACGCACCGCGTAAAAATAGTGGCCGTATGGATATCGTGAGTGGGGCGTGACGTGTGACTTATGTGCGTATACTTGCGGATATATATATTATGAGACCACGTCCGGTACGGCAGCAACCAGGTTCCCTTTTTAATCCAGACGCACGAGCCAGAGAGCCAGCCAGCGTGACATACGATGATGATCACTACAATGGTTTGGTCATACAGATGAAGATGAAGTACATAGTCAGGAATACAAGTCAGAAATACATAGCTAGGAATACAAGTAAATCTACCAGTTATTTTATCACTTGGCGGAACTTCATTTGGTTACTGCCACAGGGATGCATGCTCCGCTGTGTTTGATTACATCAACGCAACTAAAAGATTACCATGCTAGTGAACCCCTACCTTTTCAGATCTTTAGTTTATAATTCGTAGTTATATCTTTCAAAAACAAAAGATGGTTTGACCGCTTGCTCAGAAAACATTTTTGCTTTTTGGTAGTATTTTTTAAGCTACTTTTTCAGATTGGCTTCATTTTCAGTTTAGTTTCATTTAAGTATCCTGCCGCCCGGTTCTTGGCCCATCCCCCTTTGTGGGTAAGCGCCAACCATCAGAGGTCATCAGCATCAGCATCAGCATATTTTCCCCCCTTCGCGAAAGAGGGCAGCAAGTTAGAAAGGGTTGGGACGCCGAATATATCGTTTCAGTCGAGAGACGTGGGCGATCTCGGTGTGGCGGCGACGATGATCAGGAGCCGCGGTGACAGGAGCAACGCGATAGTTGACTTCAGATGTTCGTTCCAAGATGGTGTACGGACCGAGATATCGGTGAAAGATTTTTTCGCAGAGCCCAGGTACACGAACAGGTGTCCACAAAAGGACTTCGTCACCTGGGCGGAACACAACAACTCGACGCTTCGCATCAAGGTCCATTTTTCTCTTGTCCTGATTGGTAGCAGTGTTGGCGCGGGCGATTTCACGGCAGCGGGCAACGCGAGTGGCAAACTCTTCCGGGAGAGCAGAAGATGGATGGGAAGATGTGGACAAAAAGGTGGTGTCCAGAACAAAAGTCGGTACACGGCCATACACGAGAAAAGAAGGGCTGAAATTCGTTGTACGCTGTGTGGCAGTGTTATATGCGAACGTGACAAAAGGAAGTATTCTGTCCCAGTTTTTGTGATATGGTTGCACGTACACAGAGATCATGTCGGACAAAGTTCAGTGAAAACGCTCAGGCAGACCATTATTTTCTGGGTGATACGCTGATGTGGTCTTGTGGATGGTGTTAGAGGCCTGTAAGACTTCAGCAAGGACATATGAAAGAAATGTCTTGCCACGGTCACTAAGGAGCACACGCGCTGCGCCATGTCGTAAAATAATGGGGCGAAGGAAAAAATCGGCTACATCAGAGGTAGCACCAGATGAAAAAGCTGCCGTCTCCGCGTAGCGAGTAAGGTGGTCTACGGCAGTAACAATCCAACGGTGACCGGCTGGCGTAAACGAAAGAGGTCCGTATAAGTCTATGCCCACAAATTCAATGGGAGTGGACGGGCACGGCAGTGGTCGCAATGGCCCCGCGGGAAGAGACGTGGTACGTTTTCGGTGCTGGCATGACGCGCAGGAAGCGACGTACTTGGTGACAGAAGTGGAGAGGCCAGGCCAAAAGCAGCGAGTCCTGAGGTTGTCGTAGGTCTTGTGGAATCCTAAGTGGCCAGCTGTCGTATCGTCATGAAACGCTTGTAGAACTTCCAGACGAAGTGAGCGAGGAATGATGGGAACCCATTGGTTACCCAGAGGATGGTAAATTTGCCGACATAATGTTCCCTCTTTAAGCTTGAAACGGCAAGTTGTCGTCTTAGGCGGCTGTTTGGAGCACGCGATAAACCAGTGAGCCGATCGATTATTGTGCGGCAGTAGGTATCAGCATGTTGGAGCGAGCCGAGATCTGTGGACGAAAGAAGGTCCGCCGAGTCAACTAACTGTTTCGAAGTAGCAGCCGTCTGTTTGGACACTTTGGTGGGCGGTGACGAACAGATGGAAGGTGTCACTTCGGCGCTTTACGAGAGCGGGCAACGGGACAAAGCGTCGGCATCTTGGTGCTCTCGGCCCGACCTATATGTGACGCTGTAGTCATACTCTTGCAATCGTAGTACCCAACGGCCAAGACATCCCGACAAATTTTTGAGAGACGATAACCAACACAGAGCATGATGGTCAGTCACTATTGTGAAATGCCGGCCGTATAAGTAAGGACGAAACTTTTGTATGGACCACACGGTGGCGAGACATTCTTGCTTAGTGATGCTGTAGTTTCGCTCAGCAGCTGACAGAGTACGGCTCGCGTAGGCCACGACTTGTTCTTCGGAAGCGTGGTTCCGCTGAAGAAGGACAGCAGTGATGCCAAGTCCACTTGCGTCAGTGTGTAGCGCAGACGTGCTGCAGGGTCGAAATGGCGAAGCACTGGCTGTGATGTGAGGCATCGCTTGAGGGTGTGAAAAGCGGCTTCGCAGTCATCCGACCAGACAAAGGGTGCGCTCGTGGTCAGAAGTGTGCAGAGGAGCCGTAATAGTAGCGAAATCACGTACAAAGCGGCGTAAATACGACGCTAAGCCAAGGAAGCTGCGGAGGTCTTTCTGTGTGGTTGGTGTAGGAAAGTGCAGTACCGCGGACACCTTGTCGGGATCGGGCTCAACGCCACGTTTACTGACGACGTGACCTAATACCTTGATGCTGTGACTGGCAAACCGACACTTCTTAGTGTTGAGCTTGAGACCAGCCTTAGCTAAACACGTCAGGACTACGTCTAGCCGTTCCAGGTGCTGTGAGAAGCTCGACAAAAAGATGACAATGTCGACCAGGTAGCAAACGCAGGTCTTCTATTTTAATCCCCGCCGTACCGTGTCTATCATTCGTTCGAATGTGGCTGGGGCATTGCACAGGCCGAAAGGCATTACATTGAATTCAAAGAGCCCATCTGGCGTAGCAAACGCAGTGTTCTCTTTATCAGACTCGTGCATTGGTATCTGCCAATAACCGGAGCGCAAGTTGAGACTTGAAAAGTACTCGGCACCTTGTAAAGTATCAAGAGCGTCGTCAATGCGAGGCATTGGGTAGACGTCCTTACGAGTGATTTTGTTGTGTGATCTGTAACCAATGCAAAACCGTACCGAGCCATCCTTTTTTTTTCACTAGTACGACAGGAGAATACCATGCGCTTGTCGAAGGCCTGATGACATTGCGCACGAGCATGTCGTTGACTTGTTCTTCTATAAGCTTGCGTTCAGAAGCCGACACATGGTAAGGGCGGCGGCGAATCACACGGGAAATGTCGGTGTCGATACGATGGGCGGTCACTGTTGTTTGACCCAGACCTTCGGAACAAACGTCAAAGCAAGTTTTGTGCTTCATTAATAACGCTAGCAAAGCATCAGTTTGCGTTGGGTTGAGATGTTCACACAAGGTGGCCTTGAGAGCAGGAAATGCATCTTCCGCTGGCATACACTTTGAGAATGACGAAGCAGATGAACCAGTGACGACGAAAAGCGGTGCTTCTTCGGTAATGCTGGCAACAGTGGTCCCCTCAGGCAAAATAAGTGGTTCTGGCGTCGTGTTGCAGGCCGTGATGCTTGCATAACCACGGGAGAACCACACTAAACAAGATGCGATGGTAATCCCTCGAAAAATGCCGCGCTGGCAAGGAGCAACCACAGCGTCACCATCTAGAATGTCTCGTGACTTGATCGTAAGGACACGTTCTCGTCCGGGAGGCAGGAGGAAATCGGCAGCTGTCACAAGGTTGGGCGAGGAAAGGTCGGCAGCAGAAGAAAGCTCAGTGTCCGTAATACGAATGAGGGGCCGACCACACGAAATTACAGCAGACGCCGCTGACAAGAATCCCAGCCTAAGATTATCTGACGAGCGCACGAAGACAGCACAGCCAATTGTATGTGATGACGGATTCCATCGATGAGAATAGGAGCAGTGCACAACCCAGTCGGGCGAATTGGACTGTCATTAGCACCGCAGAACATGGGACCGGCATAAGGAGTTTGCACTTTACGCAGGCGAAAACACAATGCACGATCAATTACTGAAATGGCGGCTACAGTGTCTATAAGGGCGTCAACAAAAACACCTTCCACAGAAACAGGCACTAAATTAGCTGGATGAGACGGGGGAGTTGTAACGTTCCGACGACAAGCAGTTTCCCCTCCAAAAACTGCACCTTCTAGTTTTCCGAATCCAGAGAGATCGGAGCGGGACACAAGGGTGATGACGTACGCCGAAACGGTGACGGAGAATGGCGGTGAGATGAACGAGAAGGATGAGGCCCAGCATGAGACCGTGGAGGGGAGGGCGACTGACGGAAGGTGGATGGATACGGTGCGGGATTGTATTCATCGGGTCTCGGGGCAAAGTCTCTCTCGTAAGCTGAGTAACCACGTCGTTCATCCTGCTGACGGCGGCGGCAGAAACGGAATATAAGACCCCTTATGCCACAGTAGAAGCAGATGGGGCGGGGAGGACCCAATGTAGAATAGTGGCGTGGCCTTGGCGCTTGCGTTGTCATCGCAGCCACATGGTCGCATCCGACGTCCGCAGGCACAGTTGGAACTGGTGCGGGGGCCCGCGATGCAACTTCTGCATACGAAGGCACTGGGAAGCGCACAGGAGACGGGGCATGTGCAGCGCTTGTGATTGATGCCACTTCGTCCTTGATTATCTCTCGCAGGTTGGGAGCAGGTGTGTGGACAGACGCAACGCTAGGGTAGCCTGGAATAAGGCCGTGAAGTTCTTCTTTGACAATTGTGCGGATAAGGGCCCGCAATTCATGCTCTTTGGTAAAGCGAGCGTCGCAGGAGGCGTGTGGAAGGCGCATGGAATGAAGCGCGTCCAGGCGTTGGCATGTAGTGATGACGTCCCGGACGGTAGTCGGATTCTGGATCACGAGAGCATTGAAGGCCACAGAGTTGATACCTTTCAGTAGATGTCGAATGTGATCGGCCTCCGTCATGTCATTTTGTGCTCGGCGACAGAGAGCCAGAATATCTTCAATGTAGGACGTATACGATTCGTCGTTCCCCTGGATGCGGGTTGCGAGCTTCTGTTTTGCTACTACAGAACGTCCTGCAGACGTGCCAAATACCTAACGGAGATGCCCCGTGAAGGCCGACCAATTGGAGAAGTCGCTCTCGTGGTTGTAATACCAGGTTTTAACGACGCCATCGAGGTAAAAAGGAACGTAGCGCAGTTTGTGCACCTCATCCCAATAATTACAAATGCTGGTTCGATCATAACTGTCCAGCCATTCTTCGACGTTTCGTTGCGAAGGCCGGAAAATACCGGAGGGTCTCGATGAGAGGTACTCACGTTGTAGTGAAGCCTAAATGGCTGAGAAGGAGCGGTCGCAGCACCGGACGCGTTGGGTTCTGCCATCGCTGTTGTTTGAAAGCACAACCATCGACCAGACCGGAGCTCCAGGGGTGACGGGTAGAGCAGGAGGACGTGGGAACCAAAGCACGCTCCACCACTTATGAGACCACGTCCGGTACGGCAGCAACCAGGTTATCTTTCTAATCCAGACGCACGAGCCAGAGAGCCAGCCCGCGTGACATACGATGATGATCACTACAATGGTTTGGTCATACAGATGAAGATGAAGTACATAGTCAGCGCTCACAGTATATGTATATATAGATATATATATATATATATATATATAGATGTGTGTGTGTGTTTGTGTGTGTATGTGTGAGTGTGTATGTATGGCCATTGCTGGGCTTGCAATGGCCATACGCCAATATATTACTTGGAAAGCAGCACAATTTGAGCTGTGAATACAAAATAAGAAATGGTTACAGTGAATTTACGCAGATTAACAGACGGTCTATATATACAATTGGTACTTTTTATTATGCTCATGATAACCCCATTCACGTAGAATTTATGACTCTTAGGTACACGCTTTCCTTCAGATCGGCCTCCCGGTATTATAAGCACTTGAAGCTTACATAAAAGAAGCAGAGTAAGCGCGAAAGCACGCGGTTTAAACAATACGAGCTTTTCAGAAAACATTATTTTCTTCCGCAACATTGACATGACGAAACTGAGTCGTCGCCAATATAAATGTTGTGACAACATTAGTTATACTCGGGTTTCTCATGAAACAATCGAGCACATGTGTGCTCCGGGTATTGTATGTATCGTGTATGTGTACTCTGTGTAACAGTGCTCTGGGTATCGTAGACATTGCCGACATAGCGAGCGTATTATTTATTCGCAATATTGATACTTATCCTCTCTTTGTAGTTCGCCAGTAGCCACAAATGATGTCGCGTAGCTCAAACGGCTGCTTGAGTAAGAAGCTAGGTGGATCCGCTCAAATTACGACTTAACGTGTTCTATTTTCTTTTTGTCGGTTGGTTTTTGAAACAGTGAATGTGTTGACGCAATTTCACAAGCCTGCGTATTTAATTGTTCACCATGGTACGTAGCAGGTGTGCATACACTTGTGAAGGCTCAGAAACGCACTAAACGCGCTAAAAACTAGCAATTACACGCTTTCGCACGCGCGCTCCCAATGAAGACGCTCCTGAGATCTTCAGTACCATAGAACTAAAGCGCCGCCGCTACTGTCATCCGCTGGAGAATCAGCCGAGATACGGCGCGGCCGCCTCGTTCACTCCACTGCCCCCTGCTAGTACACTTCACCGTCGTGACTGTACTACAGTGTACTAGAAGAGGGCAGTAGGCTTACTCCCCGGCGGAGAGTATGCGGTTGGGTGTCTCCACAAACGTCGCCAGTGTGTGTTTCTCTTTTCGCCCAGGTGGCGGCACTGGCATCGCCAATAATGGAACTTTGGGTGAGCGTGGCGGCTGGAAGTGCTGGCCAGCTCTTACGCAGAAGCACTTGTTGAGCGACGCGCTATTGCTGTGGCCATTGTAGCGCCCAGTTTTTGCCGGCAGATGTGAGCCGTACGCACCGCTGAAGAAATCGGTATGTGCTTTAGTGCCTAAGCCATGCTGCAATATCGGCAAAACCACTGTTACGCGCCTGGGTGCCAACCAGGCTATGTGTTCGTGAAGGGTGGGCCGAAGCTTTCGTTGCTTGGCGTCCCGAAGGATGAGAACAGGCGTAAACAATGGGAGAAGAACCTGCGCTGAGTGGACATGCCCCTGGAAGACACCAGCGCTGTGTGCGAGCTTTACTTCGAGCCGCGTTATGTGCTCAGAGACGATGTGCATATTGCTGAGGGAAAAGAGGTGTGGATACCTCGCAGGAGAGCCCTTCTCTGCGCTCGTTTATTCAGACATAAATACACAGTTCACTCGTTTATTTAAGACATAAATACACAAGTGAATTAGGTCCTAGAGCTTAGGCAACAAATCACCTGACGAGGCCTTCACCCTAGACAACACCGTGCCCCAGACTAACCAATCTTCCTGCCAGCTAGCTTATAGAATGTTTTCAGTAAACATTCCTAAAAGAGACAATGAAAGAGTTTGCAGTTTTTAGCTCAACGACATAACGGTGGCTGTAGTCCGAGAGGCCACGTAAACAAGAATTCAAGCATTGTTGTTTTATGCCATTTTTTCAACAAGGTGAGCCAGTTGACATCAGTGATTGCATCACGGTATGCTGCTGAAGCTCTCCGGCCAGGCTCCTTGAAAGAAGAAACCCTGAAGGACTTGCTGTAGTACCTTGATCAGTGGAAAAGGCATGCCAAAGGAACCCTTGGATTTTTAAGTGACTCCACAGCAGCTGGATTGCGTGTCCCAATTTCAAGCACTCTCGAGTTGCTTACCTTCTTAACATTCAATGTTGGATACAAGTACCTAATAACATAAAGAACCAGCCAGGACCCACTCGAGAATTTCGTCGGAAGTGTAAGACAAGCTCCTAGCAATAATGATCACCCGACTCCAACACAGTTCCCAATCACTGTGAATTGCCTCTTATGTTAGGGTCTGGTTAGGTCTGTTAGCCATGGAAACTGCGAGGAGGGTACCCTGGCCTCTTTGCTGGAAGTTGACTCGCTCGAATCATCAACTGATAGCGAGAAGTGCAGTCAAACTGCTGCTACCAATGCAGCTGAAGGGAAAGCAAAAAAAAAATCGTGGTACACCAGCATGCTGGCCCGCAGGCTTGTATGACCATAACCAACACGTGGTCAGAAGCGACTTCGGCTCATTTACCATATTTCGGGCTGTGTTGCACGACGTTGTCAATGATAGAACAAAATGTCAAGATTGCGTCAAGCTGCTCACCGTGAGCTCAGCTGGTGAAAGTTTCAGCGTGCTTGGCTATTAAACTATTGTGTCCGAAGAGGCCTCCTCCATTCCTCTAGTCAGCTGTACGGCTTCGTGGAAAAGCTCGAAGGTATATTCACAGATTGTTTCGGCCAGAGCGAGCTGCACTCTGACAGCATTATGGACATGCTGGCAGTTGTTCAGCACAGACTTTCCATCGAAATCGGTTGCAGTGTGCATGCAGCTACTCTAACAGCGAAAGTAATTAGTTTTTACATTGTCACACGTCTTCATATTTTTGTGAAAGGACTGAACAGTGACAAGGGAGGAAAGCGGCAGAGGACCAAGCAGCTGAAGCTGAGCCGTTCCACATGAAGTGAATAAAGTGTGTTTAAAGCAGTGGTTGAATACTGTGCTTCTGTTTTGAAAATAAGAGCTTCATGTCAGGAACAGAAGCTTGTACATAGGTCTAACAAATGTGTAACTGCGTAAGTATAGTTATTAAAAACCCCGAGAAATCTACTCTGCCATGTCCAACAACCAAAAGATGGTTCAGGAACAATTTCATTTCATCATTACAAAGGCACAAACTCAGCCAGCACGCCTGCATGTTAAAGCTCGGCTAGGAAGCTAGCTTGCACTATTTCCTAATTGTCTGGTGGAAGGCAGGGCACAATCTTGCTACAAAGTCATTTTAGGTTAGGTCTACGCAGCATGTAACCGTATAGCTGGTCACTGTAATAATAACAATATTCGGGGTTTAACGTCCCAAAACCATTAAATGATTATGAGAGACGCCGTAGTGGAGGGCTTTGGAAATTTCGACCATCTAGGGTTCTTTAACGTCCACCTAGATCAAAGTACACGGCTGGTCACTGCATGAAACCGTATATTTTGAGGGGTAACGCAAATGCACATACGATCACTTGTTTTCAGCACTTCTTCTGTTGCTGCCTCTATTTCCACGGTGCCTTCTTTCAACAGGGTACCTCTAATGAACACTTTGCAGTAGCTCGCAATGCGTGACTCAAAAAACATGACCACTTTTTCCGATCGTACTTCATTCTTCGGTGTCAACATGGACGTGCAGTACACAATGCCGTTGTGATCTGGAAAGATGTGCTTAGTCCAGTGCGGCGATCGTACCTGAAGACAGCTAAATAACGACATAGACTTGCGGTCTTCCTGCGGATTTTCTGAAGAAGAAGCTTCTACATCGATGGCCAGCTGTTCGTCTTCTGGCCTTGATGCTGCAGCGTCTGGATCCGGAGTATTTACGGCGTTTCTGTGCAACACCGTCGAGTTGCCACTCGTGCACAGCCGGCGCTTCACTGGCGAAGCATGACTCTGATGCCTAGTTCACACTGAGACATCCGCTTTCTACAGCGACCGAAATTCCCCTGCCGCCGAAACGCAGCGTCGTTCGCACTGGACGCGCCCCTTACCGCCGGATATGCCATCTACTACGGGGCGAACACGGGATGGATGCGCTGTCACCCGGTTGTTGTCGCGGCTCGCGAACGCTACTACGCTATACGGTGGTGTATACTTCGACGATTCTCGTACGCAAGAAGCAAGAAAAGACAGTACGGCTTACTTTGCTGGCAAGTGGCTGTCTTGTAATGCACGAAGAGCAGAAAAAACCACCGACGCCAGCGGCGTTGGTGGGTTCGTTTTGCTCTGCAAGACCGCAACAAGCTCGGTCGCGCCAACAGCAAGCTCGGTCACTTCTTTCACGAAATACGGACGCGAAATGGGCACAGAGTAGGTTAAACTTCCATTGGTTTCAACATTCAGTTACGTGCACTGCGGCATAACAAGTGAGTAGGGCCTGGCCGCCATTTTTCAAAATTCCTTGACTAGCGCTCCTATTGGTCCGCGGTGACCGATTCGGCGGCAGACGCCGCAAAAATCGGTCCGAAAGCGATCGGCAGGGAGAGGGCCCTTTCGGCGAATTTTGCCGCCGCCGAACCGGATTTGGAGCACTTTCGGCGGCCGGAATGCCCAGTGTGAACGCGGCCTAAGACTTCCTTTTTCGAGGCGGCCTTTCTTTCACTGCTTTTCTGGTGAGATACGATGGCAAATTTGACAAAATAGTGGGAACAGCGTCACTGCTCAACATAGGCCTCCCGCGTGGGATCCGCACTTCTTTACCGCCGATGGTGTGTACATAATCGCGAATTACGTACCGAGGCTCGAAGTGGAGTTCACAAACCGCACTTGTGTCTTCGAGTGACTTGTCCGCATGGTGTAAATTATTCTTCCACAGTCTTCTCAGTCTCTCATCCCTGGGGACGACGAAGAGTGACGGTTTTGGAGCACCTTTTATGTGAACGTAGCCCGTCTGGCATCCGGGTGCATAACAATGGTTCTGGCGACGTGGTGCCATTCCGCACTAAGTGTCGATGACCGCGAGGTGTTCACTACCAATCTACATTATTCACAACTATAAGAACTGAAAAATTAAACGTATTGACAAAGCACTGCTCGGCCGTAAACCTGCAGCGATGACGACACACAGCCAACACAGAAGCAGAGTGAAAAGGTGAAAACTTCCATTGCTGACGATGGTAGCGCCGCCACGCGGGCACTCAAGAAAACGAAAACTCGTTGACATTTTTTGCGCCACGGCAACGTACCCTCTCCCCGTAGAGTGGGCTCACTACCCATTATTCTAGAACACTATAGTTTGGGCTAGTTTCATGGTGCGCATCACCTCCGTCGTGCGCCCGGGGGACATACGCATGCTGTTTCCCATCATTGTCTATCACGGCGAAAGAAGAAAAGAGAAAAAAAAATAACTTTCCCAGATTCTTCTTCTCTTTTTGGGGACTGTAAGAAAAATTACGAGATATCTTGGCGCAACACAAGCACAGCCATTGTAACCTTGGTGCGATTATATACAAATTCCAAATCCGGACAAAGGCGGTCTGTTCCATTGAGTCACACGCGATTGGCCTATTCGAGCCGTGATGAATGCTGTGACGTTCTGAGTGACGTGGGCTGGGGTGTCACGTGATTGTTTTTGTCCGGTTTTTGGAGGAAGGCGAAGGAACGGTCGGCGAGACCGTTCGAAAGGAACCGGATGGATTGAATTGGCTGCAAGGTGGCCTGGATTGTATGGAAAAGTAAGGGCTTCTCGACTTTTCAGCATCCGGGCACTTGGACAACCTGGCGTTTCCCACTGCCACGGTTTTTCGTCTCGCCTGTGCGGCAGCTGCAGCCAAGCACGGACGACGAAGCGAGGTTAAAGATGCATTTGAAAAGTTCACCAAAGAAGAGTTCCGGCAATGTTCTCGTCTGTCCGAACGAACCGTGCGTAGCTTGTGCGACGAACTTGTCCCTGTCATCGGATGCCAGCGAGCCAGTGGCCTTTCCACAGAGAGGAAACTGTTATGTGCGCTGCGATTTTTCGCCACCGGTTGCTTCTAGAGGAGCGTTGATCGTGAGGAGCACATCGGCAAGTCTCAGCCGGTCGTGAGCAACACTATCCACTTGGTGACGCAGGCAATCATAACCGTGGCTGCTAGGAACAAGCTGGCCGACTTCCCACTGACAACAGCTGCTAAGGATGAGGAAAAGGCAGAGTTTGCGCTACGCGGTTGCATCCCAGGGCTGCTGGCGTGTGCCGATGGCACGTTGGTCACCATTCGCAAGCCGGAGGGATTCAGAATGGCCGACACGGCGAGCTGCATGTCCAGAAAGGACTGTTATGTCCTGAACGTCATTATCGTAAGTACCGTTAGGATCCTTTCTTACTCACCCATCGGAGCAATTGTTCCGTTGTGACGCCAAAGCTGGAAAAAGTAGTAGTGCAACGAAGGAAAAAGAACCTGCAGGAAATTGGGTGCGAGCTAGTTGGTGGCTCGCAAGGCCTCGGTAATAACAGGTGTCAAGTGTTTTGTGCGTGAGTCAGTTGCCGTTTTTGCACTGGCATGCATGCGCAATTGAGTTGTGCATTTTAGAGGTAATCGGTAATATAGGCAGCAGACGTAGCAGTAATATATACACGACAGGGAAGTATTTCCAACACGAAAGTGCTTACAATCGCAAGAGCTGGCTTTGGCATTCACGAGAGTTTTTTCCCAAGAGCAACACGTAGGTTTTCATTTATTGATCTTTCAGTGGAAGTCGTAGCCATGTGTACAGCAGAGGTGGGGGGGTGTTGCCCCTACGCTCCCCACTCCTCAGTGTGCTACACCCTGTGTTTCCTTCTAAGTGAAGCTCCTTGTACCAATGACTGTACTAGTACGCATTGTTTCCTGGGTATGCGTAGAAAAAAGGGATTTATTCTGAGTATAAATGCAGTACTATTTTATATCGCTCTGCATCGCAGGTGTTCAAAGCATGGCTGCGCATTCTTCTCATGGACCCATGATCCCCAGATTCGTGCCACGACTCCTGGGTGTGGGAACACAACCCAATGCGTGCGCGCCTACCTGCACATCTGCAGCCTGGCGAATATCTGCTTGGTAAGTATTAATGTGTACTATTTGGGCAGAACACTCAGCTTTTATGCTTATATTGCAGGAGACGCAGGCTATCCCCTCATGCCATGGCTCCTCATTCCAGTCCTTGGCAGTCAACCGTGCAACACTTCCGAAGGCCGATACAATAAGGAGCGCGCATTCATGCGTATTGTTGTGTAAAGATGTATCGCCGTGTTGAAGAGCAAGTTCCGCTGCTTGCAGCACTTTCGAACCATGCTCTACAACCCCGATCGGGCAGTGCAAATCATCTATGCTTGCTTTGCTCTCCACAACATTGCGTTGCATGCAGGCGACTGGACCTTCGACGAGTATGTTGTGGACATGCCACCAGCTGAGGATGACAAGGGGGAGCCATGTGCTCACACCACGCAACGTGCTGCTCAGAGACGGCAGCAGCACAGCGCTGTCTTGGGCCTTTTTTGAAGTGCACAGGAACGGTGAGTTTTCATGTTTTCCTATCCCACACATAATTTATTTACACTAATTCTAGTGGATCTAGACATGACAGGGCTGTGTTTGCCACACTTCAATACACGAAGTACTTACTCGTGCTTCAATATGAAGCAAGGTGGCAATGCCAAAATGCTGCATTTTCTTTAAATGGCACATGAAATATGCAACAGAACACTCTTTTCCATATCAGTGATCACAGTCACAACAGACTAGATTGGAGCAAGCATATGTGAGTGGCACTGTGTGCTGAATGTTGCTATCACAAAATTGTGCGAACAATGCAGCAACGTCTCAGAATTTCTTTCACCAGAACGCATAAAAATCGCGATTTCATTAGTAACATGTTGCATGAACACATGATACATAAGTCCATATCTTCTCATAGTGACTGACTACAAGCATTCAATTGTGCACGCCAGGCTTGACGAGCAATCGTGCTCGTCAAGTTGTGCTGGTTTTTTGCTCATCGTCCTAAACAATGTATGAATGTTAAAATAACATTTGATTAGAATTCTCGACTGCAGTCATGCTGCAATGCTAAAAAGTACGCAAATCATGACGGCAAACAACAGGCGAGTTGTTTTGATAACATACAGCATGAATAATTCGCTCAGCCATTTCGCGGCTCCCAAACCATACCACGTTCAAAATTTATTCCCGCAACGAGTTGTTTCCAGTGAAAACTGGATGAAATCAATCGCTGGCATGTGGCTGTGATGATGACCATTTTCATTTGTGAAACTGTGCGAGATGACCACTTAATAGCTTAGCGCTCTCAAACAAGATTCAGAATGTAGTTGTTGCACCTTAGCCTCATTGTGCTGAAATGAAAATATCACAGTGAACTGCAAAACAGTGTGGTGCAAAGAGATATCACATTACTACACTATGTGATAATGCTGCATAAAAAAGCACAGTGAGCTAGAAAACACAGTGGGACAATTCAAATATCACAGACACATTAACAGAAAATGTCAACTATACACTTGTGGTCTCCGTGTGAATGACTATACACCTTTTAAATGTGGGGAAAACACAACCACTGGAACAGCTCGAACATGCATTGAGAGATGCATATATCGAACATAAAAAATGCTGTACTCCTTGTACAAAGTAAATGCTAACCTAAATCTAGTAATATGTACTAAATGCAAACAAAAAACGTATAAAATAGAACATGAACAGCAAGACGTAAACATATCAAAAAAACTAAACCAATTATGAATGATAAAAAGTTGAAAACATGGCAAAAAACAAACTAAACTATGTATATCTCTCCCGAAGTGTATAAAATTGAAAATGAAGAGCAGCACCTAAACACATTGAAACCAACAAATCATTAATGAATGATGACAAGAAAAAACATTGAACACATGACGAAAAATTAAACTAAACTACGTATCCCTTTCTCGCAGAAAGCCCTCAGCCACGGTCAGTGCCCTCCTGCACAGCTGCCGCCTTCTCCTGTGCCGCTGCCACACGCCGTGCTGCAAAAGCGATGCGGGTGGTTGATTTTTTTATCTCCCGCAGCACCTGCGATGAATCATCATGGTGTAAATGTTTAAGTGAGCAGCCAGTAAACCCTTAACCATCTCGTGACTGGAAGCTGCTGCTTCTGCCAAGAATTGCAACGGGCACAACAATTTCCCCTCAGTTGAAGATCAACTGGCCTGATGGCATCCAATGAAAGTGTGAAGCTTTGTGTCAAAGCTATGCCCTCCTCGTGCGGACCAACAAACATTTGTTGAAACTACTGTTTATTAATGTCCTCAAATGCATCTCTCACCATGAAACAGCCCTTTTCAGGGCTAGCCAACCTTTTGCCCGGCAGTTTATCATTGCAGATACCCAATACCATGCCCTCAATACAATGCATGGTTCTTGTTTACAGCACGAGTTGGTTTCAGTCATCATAATAGAGCATGGAGAATGCTTACGCCCCTTATGTAAAATGTAAACAAAGGGTCTACTCACCTTGAGCACCTTGTCGCCCTGCTCAAGGTTGCGTTCCTGCGCTCAATAAAGCACCAAGTTTTCAGATGCTTGCGTGTTACTGTGTCACTGCCATTTTCAGACGCTTCAGTGGCCTCCACATCCATTTCCACCACAGCAGTGAGAACGTCCACCTGCTGGAAAGTGTAGTAAGCATGATCTTTCGGAAAGTGGGTATTCGTTACTCTGGCTATTTTGCAACCTTACGTACTAAACATCTGCGGAAATGTTCTGCAGCTATTCAGTGGTCATTGATATCATGTAGTACCATTTTAGTACATGCACTTGCCCGCAGGCATTGCGTGTTTTATGATAAATTAATACCCCTTGTACTACAAGGGCTGAAAACTGAGATTTTAGTTAATAAACCTACCCACTTTTAAATACTTTCTCCTGCACTATATTCCCGTTTAACAAGGTTCCACTAAAGGCACCCCTTCAGATATCAAACTCTGTCATGGCACCACTCAGGAACCCGTGATACTGCGGCGGCAGAGTGCTTAGCTGTAGATAGGTGAGACCAAAGACGCCACTGGAGCGTGTCATCCCAGTCAACTGTAGCACCCGGCCGCGGAAGCCAGGCAGCCCACCCCCTCCAGTGCCCCTGAAAATATACACCAATGTCAAAGAACAAATCGCCCGCGCCATTCGACGGTCACTCACGTTTGTGCCTCTCTGATGGCGGCGGCGTCACGGCGAGTCTCGTGCACCAACCTGCGCCACCAAGCTTGCCACTCCTGCGCAGGCACTTCATGGTTCACCACGTCGCTGAGCTCTTGCCACAGCCGCCGCCGGTCGGTGACGCCGTGCCGCAGCTCGACGGCTTTCACCTCGAGCTGGGGGTGTTCGTCCATAAAGACGAGCACCAGCGAATGCTGAGCCTCGGAAACGCGGATGAGCCGCTGCAGCTATTGGCTACTGGTGCCGTTGCCCTCCACCATGATTGCGCTCGACTGAGCCAACAACTTCGAAAGTTGCGCTGTTTAGGTTTGTATAGTGGTGGAGATATAGAAATAGTAACTGCTTGAAACGGGGTTGTACTTAGCGCCACTACTTACCGTCCTGCTAAATTTAACCTCATTTCAAAACAATAACGAGAAAAATACGTTTATATTGTGCCGTATTCCTTATTGAACGTTTGAAAACTCGTGCCAACACATTTTGATAGTGATCAATAGTAGCTAAACATTTTTCAACACGTTACAAACACTTTTCACTTTGCTATACGGTCCCCAAGTACACGTCCAAATGATGACGCAAGGCTTCATTTCGCTCATTGGCTGTTCACTTCCGTTCGTCTTCGCGGCCGCTGCGGACCGCCCACTTTTTGACATCACCGACAGACCACCTCCGTCCGGATTTGGAATTAGTATATAATTGCACCACTGACTTCGAAGTGAGAGCGTGGCGCAATCTGGCCGAGAGGACGGATCACGTGACACAAGCTCTTGGTTGCCGGCAGGTGACAGCGCGAGCACACATTCTGGAAGGGGCCATCGCCGGTGTTGTTCGTTGCGTGTATTTTGCGTGGCGAGTTCGCGTCTACGAAGCCGTAAGGACACCATGTCAAAAAGGAGGAGGCTAATGAAGGCAGAGGAAACGTCAATGCTGTTGTTACAGCAGCTCGCAGACGAATGCCTTGACGCTAGCAGTTTGGACGACGACGACGACGATTGCCAGATTTATGCTAGCAAGTTCGCCGAGTTGTTCGCCAAGTCTATTGTTGTTCTAAAAGTCCAATGATACGTTCGAACGTTGTCAGCAATTATTCCGATAAACAGGTAAGCTCGGGCCGCATGGCAAACATGACAGCACGTAATGTTATCTCCATTTACAGTTTCGCACTAACTTCCGTCTGGCTCATTCAGCGTGTTACGAGCTCATCAAACAGTTTGAGGCATCGGAATTTTACCCGTCAGACAGAAACCATGGCGGTGTGCCCGTGAAAACGCCCGAGGAGCACATTCTCTCATTCGTTCCTCTGGTGAGCAAGTTACATTTTCTGTCAGCTACATGCCACACGCGTTGCTTCAATGTTCAGTGTACGACATGCAGTGTAACTCAACTGTCAATATAGATGCCAGGCTTCTGTCAAATTTTCCTTCTCTATTACGATCAGATGTGTCAAAATTCACCGTGAAAAAAGTTCCTAATCATCTCTTCAGTTAACGGCGGGTTTTTTTTTCAAGGAGTCATGCTGCTTAGTGCTTCCACCATCATTTTGAAAAAGTGCATTACAGGAACAGCGTTTTTCGTTCTGCTTCCAGAAATGCTAAGAAAAGGTGTTGACAACCTTGAGGCCGTACTTCGTGTACAGCCTCAACAAAAACGACCGTAAGCACGTCGTCCTCCCTCCACCTTTTATTTCGCGGAAAACATGGAATTCCATAGCGGATTATATAGCCTTTTCTGTGGATGTTGATTAGCAAGGACAATAACAAACATTTCCAGCCTGAGGCCAACTACGCTTTCGACGTGTGCACGACCTTATTAATGTTGTGGTTTCTATAATGTTGGTTCGCTTTAAGGGGTTACGCAAACACGTGCTGTTTCACTTCATCTTGGCGCACAATATGGCACAAATGAATACTCGTCATATCACGAAGTGACAAATACTACAAATATAGTAATAAATGGCCAGTTTGAGGCCGACGCAGAGCACTCATAAACATTACGTGTGCAATTATGTAGTGATTTCCGCATGAAGCTTTAATTAGTGTCATTTCAGCAGTCACATTATTGGATTCAAGTCTTGGTTTACACGCAACATTATGCAGTTGCATGTATTTTGCTGCATCTTCTTGTTACGACGCAAATAAATTCATAACCTGCACAATATTGATAGGTATGCTGTCAACATGGCCTCAATGAGAGAGGTTGTGGTCCTCTTTGACATGGCCGAGTCCACTTAGTTCGCTGTGACTGATAGAGTTCTTGGCTTTCAGTGCAAAATTGCTCCAGATGTCATACACTTTGGACTAGAGAAAGATACATTGGCCAGTGATTTCGAGAAAGTAAGTTTGTATATTGCCTTACATTATTTTTATGCACAGTCAAGCATATTGTCGAGGAATGATAAAACAAGCATGAAGAAGCAGTCCTTTTGAACTTCGACATTTTGTTTATGTCCCTGAGATCAATATAGTAGAAGGTACTGCATGCTTATTCTTGGAAAATCAAGTAAACACAAAATGGAATTATGGCTTGGCTGATCACGCCTAATAATTTCCACTTATTAGACTGAATGCTGCAAACTGCAGTGTATTTGCGCATTTTTCTAGCCTTTGCGTATACTGGTAATTCTGACTTAGGAATTGCTTACTCTCTTTTCAGCTAGCAGGAATCCCAGGTGTTATAGGATGCATCGAAGGGACCTACATTCCGATGCGCTGCCCGGCGAATAATGTTAGGTCTACATATATAAACAGACACGACGAGGTGTCGATGACAATGCAGGGAATCTGCGATAGCAAAGGGAGATTTCAAGACGTTTTTACTGGACCACCAAGCAAGGTACACGACTCCCGTGTGCGGAGCTTATCGAGTATACAACAAGATTTGCCCGCACTTTGCCAGGTGAACAAGTACCACATCCTTGGAGATGCTGCATATGCTATTAGGGAGCACCTGCTTACGCAATTTAAAAATTAAGGCAACATGACACAAGATAAAAGCAGGTTCCATTATCGGCTATCATTTACAAAGGTGGTGATAGAAAATGCTTTTGCTTTATTGAAGCAGAGGTTTCGCGAACTTCGATACATTGAGTTTACCAAAGTGGACAAGATCACACAGTTTATAATAGCATGCTGTGTGCTCCACAACATATGCCTGGACAGTGGTCACACTGGTGTGGAGGACCTATTGATTGAAGAAGAGAGAGAAGAAATTAGACAAGATGCACTGCTACAGATCAGAGAGGAGCGCGCCGAGCTGGACCAAAACAGGCAGCCAAAGACTGACCGCGAAAGTGTGCTGCGCCGTCTAGGCGAACTGAAAAGAAACGCTTTGATGCAGCAGCTATAGGGAGTGATGGGAGCAGGAACCAAAGACAAGTTGATATAATGCCAAAACTAAGTTTTATTGAAGAATTTGATGTGCATACGCAGATTTGTGTACAGGGCATGCTGTGCTTTATGTGCCTGCCTTTGTTGCTAGGTCTTTTAGTGCGTCAATATGCTCCTTGTGTAGTTTAATTCGTTCAAGATGCCGTTCCTATCTTCTTTTTTCTCTTTCGTCCCTTTTCGCTTCTCGTTCTTTGTTGATCTTTTCCATTCTTTCAAAAAAAAAATACTGCATATGCATCATTTGGCTACCACCACTGGGACGACCAGTTTTATTGTTTTTCATTCTTTTTCTTCGTTCATGGCCTGCTTCCTTTGCTGTCTCGCAAGCGTAGTCAAGAAGTTCGGAGCTATCGTGTTCGGTACTTTCAGAGGATGCAGTTACACTGGTAGATGTGCTGGCTTCATCAACTGGCTTGGGTACACTCTTGAAGGTCACAGAATGCACACCACGGAGAACTTCAGGCTCAATTTTATCGTCTGCAGCCCTTATTTGGGCAAACTCTTCATAAGGCACTTGGCAGCGAGTGTGGCCGGATGTCTTGTTTGTGTCTGCAGTTTTTTTTTTCTTTTCGCTATGGTCTTGAAACACGACTCACAATGTGTAGCGGTTCGGCAGGTTCCAAGCATGTGAAGTATTTCTTTCGAAATGTGTTCATCCATGACCCGCTTGCTCCGAAATTTTTTCATTGGGCCAGCCTTGCTTCAATATTGGGAATAGAGTGTTAATAAAAGCCTAGTTTCTCCTTCTCCCCATGGTCCTGTTTACATTGAAAACAAAATAAATGCTTGGTTATAGCACAAGTGACATTGAGACTTTGTATACTAGCAAGAAAAACTAAAGTTTGAATGGCCCTGCAAGTTTTTTTTTTTTGAGGTCACTGCAGCGTTATTGTAAGCAAAAAAAAAAAGGTGTACATGCAAGGCTGCAGTAAAGGCCAAAGAAATAGAGGGTTGGACTACCGCGGACATTTCTGCAAATTTTCAGATTTTGTGTAATAAGAAAAACCAGTGGTTCGAATGGCCACACAAGGAATATTTTTGATGGCACTGCAGCATTAAAATAAGTACACGAGCAAGGCGGCAGTAAACACTGAAGTCAAGGCCTGCCTGATTGAAGACAGTCTACCACAATGACAACTGGAAAAAAAAGTAGCAGCGAGGGTTATGCTTACTCGTGCAAGGAGTACCCAAGCTATCTGCATTGCTTGCGTCCACGGGCGAGACTGGGCTTGGCTCGTTACCTACGAAAAACAATAAATTTCATTAATACGACTTTTATAGCTGTTACAAGCGGTTATATGCAAAAGCGTATATTGCTGCAGAGGACGCATTCAGCTGTGCGTATGCAGGCAACTGAAATGGCAGGTTGATCAACCACATAAATGACGAAGTTGAATTCTAACTTGAGCGATTTAAACAAGGCAGCAGTAATGTCTGTCTACAGTACTCATGACTGGTATGCGCTTATTTCTCAAGATAATCATGTCATGTCGTGACGAATCCATTCTCTAAAGGTAATGTTGGCTCTCATCTACGCGGCTGAGTCTAAATTTTCGGTATTCAATATGTGGAATGAACGAACCGCCGTAGCTTAAAACAGCAAGTTAAAGGAGTGTTAAACAACCAGCGCACGCGTTTTTGTCTCGATTTGACGTTAAAGAAACATGCACGTGGTTAAATACGTCGGCGCCGGTACAGGTGTTAACTCCACAACTTCATGAATAACGCGCGAAGGGGCTGCATTACAGCTCGAGTCACTCGCAAAAGATAAGTTCATTCGCAAGTTGTTTTTACTTAACTTACCGTCACACATTGTCAGCATAAGGGACTGTGCTGGGCTCAGACGGCTGTCACTGCGTCCAGACATGTCGGAGATCGCCACTCAACTGACCGGCGCCATTTGTCGATGCAGCGCAGAAATGTTTACCCGGCGGCTTCCCGCGCTCGTTGCACGGTGGTGCTACAAGCGTGCTGCTCCTAAGGTCCCTAGATAAAACAAGGTATCCTCACTCATTGTTCTCGAGCAGTCCTCCTCACTCTCTCGATTAGGCCTCTTTTTCTCTGATATCCGCGTCTGTAATTGGTGCATTACTTGCACGTGATGTTGCAAATGGCTGGTGGTGTTATTTATTATTATGCAAAAGGTTCAAAACGAGTACGCATGCGCATATGGCTCCAGCCGGATTCTCGCCGTGACCAAAGAAAAAAATCGTAGCCAGAACATAAACTGAAGAGGAGGAGGAGGAGGAGGAGGAGGAGGAGGTAAAACTTTATTAGACCAAGGGATTTGGACACTTACGTCCCAGGGTCCCCGCACGACCCCACTGCGCTATGCGTTCATGAGTTCATGCAGTTCCATGACGTGGGCGGCCCAGTAAGTGGCGATTTTCTGCTTGGCCGTGTCCGTCGAGCGCAGCAAGGTCTCCCATTCCTCCCATGCGGTCAGTGGCTCCGGGCCCCGCGGGGGAGGGTCCGCCGGGCATTCCATGAGAATGTGGGTAAGGGTAGCGTGGGGGTGAGTGCATTGAGCACAGGACGGGGCCTACGCTCCCGGGTAAATGCGGAAAGAAAATAGGGGGAGGGAAGGGTTCGGGTCTGAAGGCGACGCCATAATATTTGGTGAAAATTTTTGAGGGATCGGTGGGGTGGTGGGTATAGCTGGCGTTCGGCGCGATATGACTGGGTCATCTCGTTGAACGAATGCATGCGCTCCCTGGAAGAGCCCGACTCCGATTCCGCCGCCGCCCGGTTGATGAGACCTCGAGCGTGGTCATTGGCGGCTTCGTTGCCGAGATTTCCAGAGTGCGCAGGCACCCAGATCAGCTCCACATGGCGGGCCGGGTTTTTAATGGGCGAGCTGAGAATTCTGAAAGCGCTCTCGTGGACACGTCCTCGCGCGAAATTTAGGATCGCGGTTTTCGAGTCGGAAAGGACGTACAGTGTGTGCGAGGGCAAGCGCGATCGCCGCTTCTTCCGAGGATTCCGGGGTGGATGCAGGAGGAAGGTGGAGAGTTGCAATGGGTTGGAGTGTGCGATCAACGACTGCAACTGCCGCGTCGTCGGCCGTGCAAGCTGCATCCACCCATACGGCGTCCTCTTCAGAACCGTAGTATTTGTGGAGAGCTTTTGCACTGGCCTTGCGGCGGGCCGAATGGTAGGTAACGTGGGTGTTTCTTGGGAGAGGTTTAACTATTATCTGTGTGCGTATGGGTCGGGGGATTGGTAGAAGTGTGGGGTCGGCTGCTGGTATGTGAATATTGAGGGTGTTAAGTATGTAGCGTCCAGTGAAAGTCTGAGCTAAACAAGTGTATTGCGCTCGTCTGTGGGCCTCAGTGAGTTCGTGTGTGGTGTTATGGAGCCCAAGCTGAAGAAGTTTAGTGGTCTGTGTGTTAGGGGGGAGGTGTAAGGCCATCTTGTAGGCTTTACGAAGCATGGCGTCCAGGGTGGCTATTTCTTCTTGTCGAAGTCGGAGATACGGGATTGTATAAAGGAAGCGGCTCAGTATGAAGGCATGAATGAGACGACACAAATCGTGTTCCTTCATGCCATAGTGTTTTCCAGAAACTCTGCGGACGAGGTGCGAGAGCGCATCCGTCACCCGCTTGAGTTTCCGGGTAGTGAAAGTGTTACGGCTGTTATTTTTGGATGTGAAGGCCCAAGATTCGGATTGTGTCGACCTCTGGGATAGGGCGCCCGTCCAGAGTAACGGTGATGGGGCAGTGGGAAGACTACGTGGTGAAGGGGGTATGAGAAGCAGCTCAGATTTTTCCGGGGAACAGGAGAGACCAATGCTTTGTGCGTGTTGTTGTGTAATGTTTGCGGCGGTTTGTAAGGTTTCCTCTATGTCGCCATCACTACCGTGGGTGGTCCACAGTGTGATGTCGTCTGCATAGAGGGTGTGGTGAAGGTGAGGGATATTGTGAAGAGCGCGGGCTAAGGGAATGAGTGTGGCATTGAAGGGAAAAGGGGAAAGGACCTAACCTTGCGGAGTGCCTACACCACTGAGGGTGCTCCCTGCCTCGCCCTTTGCATGAGTATGCATGAAGAGGAGGAGCGTTTTGGTGTGCGCTAAATCGACCAAGATTGTTTCGCCATGCTCGTTCAATGCAACATCTGCGTTTTTCAGCAATGCTGCGTTGCCATAAACAACAGAAAATGGTTTCGCTCTCTTCAACTTACCTCGTGCTTTCCGAGATGAAGCGCACCATGAAGCGTAACTATGAACCATTTCACGCGAATGCTTTCATGCAACTCCGTCAACGTATGTCGACGCGGATCTGCGAAGCGAGTTCACTTGTCGGTTTTTATTGAAACGCCAGGCGCGCGTCTAATGCATGTCTAGCGCATGCCAGTTGGTACAAATACATGTGGGTATGCACGTATACAGAACAGCTGTAGGTTGTAATCAGCGCACCTTCAGAAACATTTCACTCTTGCCCAGTTCCCGCTTGAGCCGAAACGCGCTGCTTCGAGACACCTCACCAGCAGAACTCTCACTTTTCAGGAAGTTTCCAGCACCGCATCAGAATCACTTGGCATCACGATTGTCCAAATGGGCACATTTAAAAAAACGTCATCGCAGTGCTGCTGGACGAGTGTTCGTACCAGTCTGGTCGTAGTTTTTTTTCTTGCGTGTGCACAAGCCGGTTGTAATCAATCGTCACAACGTCACGCCCTGTGGCCACTTACAGGATCCAGCAAAAGCACGTCCACTGTGTCACAGCACGAACAAAACACAATCGGAGAAGTGGACTAGTTAGAACTGGACGAAATACCGTGGCCGTGGAACTAAAATGTACTACGCGAGACGCCATGGCTAGTGGTGTAAAGTATAGAACTGCCTAACATTGCCGGTTGAGTAACGCACATCCCGCTTGCTCTTGTGTTGTGCCGTTTATGTTCATAAAGGTAACTGTTTAATCTACGTCTTATTACGTTCGATTTTGTTTCATTTACATCTATTCACCGTAGCAACAGAACCCAAACATTCGCTTTTGGATGAAAGTTTTAAACCTTCTAGGGGGCGCTTCAGGCAAATAAGCGAGGAGGAAAACGGAGGGTGTCGCTACCTTGGAAACTTGTTTCATCTGGGGACCTTAGCTGCTCCGAAATCGCCGATGTATTCAGTTGGTACGCTGCCTCTCGCGCTCGGATTGCGAGCGGCCTCTGCATCTGGCGACTCTGAGCCAGAGGACCAGAGCGGCCAACCGAATACGCCTATAAATAAACTATAAAATTCGACAGCGGTGCCAACCCCCCCCCCCACCCCCGAGCCCAACCAGGGGACGTGGCAGGAGATGCTGGACAAGTTCTGTCGACGCCAGCTGTACAGCACTGCTATAACCTAATATGGAATAGCCAAGACTGGGCATCCACACAAGGTTAACCCTTGTCGCCAAGAAATTCGGAAGTCAACGGAAGAGACTAAAAGACAGGACAGATAGATAGTGAGAGAGAAAGACGAAAATATAGGGAGAATGAGATAGGAAAAGGCGACTGCCGATTCCCGTGGGTGGGTCAGCCCAGGAGTGCCGTCTACGTGAAGCCGGGGCCAAAGGGGTGTGTTCCCTCTGCTGGGGGGACATAAAGGTCCAATCAACCAGCATCAGCTCAAACCCCAGGATCCCATTTTCCTTGGACACGGCAAAGCCACGCACGGCTAGGCGTGGGAGGGAGTCGAAACTCCATCTCATTAAGGTGGAAACCTTATAAGTTTTTACAGTCCAGAAAGGGATTGTGCCCGGGAGCATTACAAAAAGTCCCAGATGGCGAACTGTTCGTTAACTTCGAGCACTTTGCTTTTGCAGAGGGATCGTGATCAAAATAGAATAACTTTTATATCAGTCTTATTGCTTTCCAGCCACTGTGGTAAGTATTTCAGGTTTGTTTACTTAGACGCAGCAACACGACGCAATTTATTATACGAAAATTGAAATTAGCATGTGAAACATCTTCTGCTGCGAAATAGTGACAGTAACTTCCAAGCGAACCTATGAGAAGGCAGATGGTGAAAAAATATAAAGACGTAAGATATATTTCGGGGCAGATAACACTTGGCACTCATGCATCTACATTTATTATAAATGCAGTAACTTCCCGGCGAACCTATGAGAAGGCAGATGGTGAAAAAATATAGAGACGTAAGATATATTTCGGGGCAGATAACACTTGGCACTCATTCGTCTACATTTATTATAAATGTACTAGCATTTCTTTGCAGATTTATCGAGAAAGCTGTCCATCTGTCGATCTCATAATAAGAATTGCCACCAAAAAAGATAACTGCATAAAAGAAGACAAATTCTCACTCCGCGACTTGGTCAACATCAGGCCCTCATGTTGTTAAGACAAGTAAGTGTCCGTTACACATCCATGTTTTTAAACTATGAACATGCATGGCTTTCCCTAAAAGCAATGTCAGTGATTCTATGGTGAAGTATGTGCCAGCGTGCCAGAGCTAGGAGGGCGAAAGTCACTTGTGCAAGCGTAGTCCCTATCTGTATGCGATCATCTGAAGACTCAGTAAAGGCTTTTCCATGGAATTGTTCATAATTTTCTGTGCACAGCTGTAATACTGAGCTCATTGGAACAAAGGTGACAGAACTAAAAGCAACTTTTGTATGAAACTCAACATATCACTATTACAAACTTCTTTTATAATGATGGGGTCCTGGAGAGATGATGTTTTGTCAGAGCGTTAAATATCCCACGTAAGGGCGTCATTTTGGGACAGCTGGGAAGTCATCTTGGAAAGCCTAAGAGGCTCACACCCATGGTCCAAACGACAATGAAGAGGAGTTCCCGGTATATATGTGTTGTACCCACTGTGTAGGAAAATTACAACTATACAGCACGCTGTATGAAATAATTATTAAATCTCAAATCCCAAATGTGAGAGGGCTAACTGTGACACCGGAAAAATTGAAACTGCGAAGTATATACTGAAGAAACCCTTTCCAGTTGAGTTAGTGTTAGCAGAATGCGTGTGCCATAAGGCACGCATCATGGCACACGAACGAGTCCTATAAAGAACAACTACTGACGACTGCTGATGATAAGAACAAATATGTCATGGTCACGCCTCCTTAAACGGCCCGTGAAAGCACGAGCACTAACGAAAGCGTAGCACTTACTTAATATACTCAATACCTAAAAAAGCCCCAAAGACGTTGCGTTGATGTTTGGTTTTCATTTGAAAAAAATTGACATAAATAAACTTTGAACATCTTAACGACGCAATAAGCCTGAGTTGTTAGGACAATCAGTCTCTACGAGACAACCGTTCTTTTACAATCTTCACAGGCTGAAACCATCATGGAAACAAGTCGAGGGCCTCGGCTGCCGAGCTGGCAGGATTATCTGTGAATTCTTCGCATACATACATTTCTCAGTGTGGCTATGAGAAGTAGTGTTCACGGAAAGTAGTTTTTGAAAAGAGTGCATATTTTGCAAGGGCCCCTAAGCTATTACTATAAAGAATCTTTGAAGTTCATGTTTCTCTAATAGTGTTTTTCTAGTTATATAAATTGTCTTTTTCCTTTGTCTATTTTATTCCTCCCATTTTCTTCTGCAGGGTAGCAAATTGGGAGCAACCTGGCTGGTTTTCCTGCCTTATTTTTTTTCTCTCTTTCAAGCTTTTCAGGACAAAAGAAAGTGACTGCTCTGCGCCAAGTAACTTTAGGCACAGACGCCGAATTATTAAGTGGGGAACCTGAAAGCAAAATACTCTGTTGATTGGCGAGGAAGACATAAAGCTAATTGGCTCGAGCGAAGATTATTGAGCAGAAATTTTCGATATTGATGAAATATCAGGAAGTATCAGGAAGAAAACTTCAGTATGCATCGTGGTGGCCGAATAAATTGACGCAATAACTAAAACAACACATATGCCAGCTCAAATCATACATTAACAGATACATTTTGAAGGACAAATCTCCAGGACGATTCGGCTCGAGAAGCATGCATGCCTGCACCGAAGTTGCGCCCTACATTACTCTTAGTGAACGGTGAAAGCTGGGGCTAATTTCATTCTCTATGTTATCTGATAGTAGCCCGCAATTTAATGGACTTGCATCTTTACGTAGTGAAAACTGGTATAATATAACATTCAGGAGGGTATTCACTATTTATTGTGGCATATAAGGACGGCGCCGAGAAGTAGACATAGACACCAGTTGCATTTATTAGCAAACATTCAACAATCTAGCTCGCAGGCTCGTATTTCTGGGCCACATTGGCCCACAAAAAAATTTGCCACTTCGTCACACATAGGTGTAATGAGAGGACTAAAAAATTTCTTTACTAAAACAAGGAAGATTTCTTTTCTGATGTGAGCAATATATGTAAACAAACGACTTCGAAAGTCATGTACGTGATGATCCCTCTTACAATGATCTTGCGAAGCGTAATGAGCCACAGTCGTTATGATAAGTGCATGTTCTAGCACCCGATTGCAGAGTACGCTTGTACCACGCTATATTACTGCGATATTACTCATTTCATTGTGACGACTGCTTACAAGGCCTCTGTGTTTTCAAAGCACAAGTTTTTTGCTGCAAGTCGAAGCAAAGCAACTTATTCTTCTGCACTGCCAAGAATTCCCATAGATGTATATTAGAATACGGGCTGCCACGAAAATGTCCTGGTTTCGATGCTTAATTGCAGCCGCATATTTTTATTTGTTACTTTATTTGCATCTTGCTCAATTTTTCAGTCACGCACAAGCTGATTATCGTACGCTCAGAATGAGCAACGCTCATGTCGACGCTGATGTCAACTCGGACACCAGAATTTCTGTAAAACGAGCTTTTTAACGCTTTCGCGTTCAAAAGATCATCCTCACTTCAGTCCTATCTTATGATTCTTCTTCCATATTTCTTAGCTGCATTCATTAAAACACCATTATATTATTAACCGGCCGCAGGGCACACATAGCATCAAGTATTCACAATGAAAAGCACTGACATACATAATTTACTTTTAATCTGCGGCGTGAAAGCTCATAAACCGACTGGATTCACTTGATGGTCTCACAAACTTTCCAGCACTCTCTAAACCATTTACTGATTATTTAGAAATTAATACGCTATGCTGTCTTTTGAGCCGTTCCATGGAATATTTCGGGAAATGCGACGTTGGCAGAATCGGTTGTTAATGTGATACAGTCAATTATTTAGCGCGATGTGGGAACTATACTTCCCCGTAGTTATCAACATATATGAATGCCTTTGTTTTGTATGGAAACATTCAAATACAAGGCAATGCTATACAAACTTCTGTCTGGTAGGACACATATGGTCTTAGCAGTACTTATAGTTGAGATAAAGAAAAAGATTTATAGTGTTTATTTTTATAGAAGAACGTCATTGTTTTTAAATGAGGGAATATCGAGGCAATAACAGAGTAATTATGCACGGGTTATAGTACAAAAACAGTAATGATCATCACGGGACTTCATGCGAGACGCTATGGCTGTATCACTCTCCTGTAATTCGGCGCTAGCAGCTCTGTTTTCTTGCCACCCTGACGTTCTTCTCAAGGAATCGCCTAAGTTCACGTTTGTGGCCAAGTGGAATTAATTTACCTAATGGCCACCGTCTTTAAAAAACTCGCCTTCTTGCAGGCTTTGTCTCAGCATCTGTTCTGCTGCTGAATATGGCTAAACTCAACAAAAGTGGAGTGGCCCTTTCTATGTTGTAATGTGAAAAAACCTTGCGCCATTAGCGAATTAAAGTGCTGTCGTGGACTCTGCCGAAAGCTAATTACGCCACGCTTCGGCGTGTGTGCCTTAGATACATACTTGTTTGAACTATATGCAGCTGCATGTATTGCTGTTCCAGTTAGCAAATTGACTTAACTGTGCCCCTCTTAGCGCAGTGAGAGTATGGTTATATTTTCTAAGATCGTAGGAAGAAAATGGGGTGGGGGGGGATAAGTAGGTTATTAAGCAGATGTATGAAATAAGTGAAAAAGAAAGCAATATTTTGACTTTGTAGTAACGGGGAATAAAGTAAACTCAGCCGGTAAAATGAAACGTGTTATTCGGTGAAGTCGTGTCATTTAAAGGATTGTCACAAAGAACTAGCAAGAGGGGTCGTGCTATAGAACAACGGCAAGCGCGGGCTTCCGTACTCGGTAATCTGCTGGTCCATGAAATTCGTCGGCTCTCATAGACGCCTTAGCGAAACTTACAGCATTATTTTTGTGCACCCATTACCTCTAGGATAAACTCACTTACTCGTGCACTGCGCCTAACCTTAATGGAACGAGATGGAAGTACCACGAAGTTGCGAAACATGGTGGCGTTGTGTGCAACGTGTAGTGGTAAAAACACTTGTGTGTGAAACCCAATCACATAAAAAATAATGGCATGAGAGTCTGCTGAAATAGGCTTATACTTACTTTGCCGTAAATGTCAGCACAAGGTTGTGTGTGGGTCATGAAATATTTAGGAAATTGCCATGGTGGTCTACTAGTGAAAGCACTCGACTGCTGACCCGCAGGTCACGGGATCGTATCTCGGCAGCGGCGGACAAATTTTCGGTTGATGCGAAAATGTTTGAGGTCCTTGTACTTATATTTATGTGTACGTTAAGAACCCCCAGGTGGTCGAATTTCTGCCATCCTCCCCTACGATACCCCTCATATTATATCGTGGTGTTTGGACATTGAAGCCAAATAATTATTATAATGAAATATTTTTCAAACTTCCTCATCCCTATCCTCAATGTAGGGTAGAATACCAGTCACTCTGGACTTGTTAGCATCCCTGCTTTTCTTTTCCCTCCTGTTCCTGTTCCTGTTGGGCACGAGGTTATTGGCTGTAGAATACTATTAACTTACAATCATTCTACGCTGGTTCATGTTTTATCCTAGGATTGCTTACAAGAAATGTGCCTTTCTGCCTTTGAATGTCCCAGCCTGTATTTTTGCTCATTCGTTTCAATGAAAATTTCAAAAAAAGTTTAAGGACGCTTACGCTTCGCCTTTAAGAGTTGAACGCGATAGCGAGATCCGGCCTCTAGTGCAGATTTCAACTGCTAAGAGCATACTTATTCATATGTTTTGCTACATATACACGCACACGCACAAACACGCACACAGTAGATTGGACCAGCGCACGCTATTATCGTCGAATTGCTCGTTTTTGTCGCGACACCTGTCGAACAAATTGCGTCGAAGGGGCCCTGCAACACTTTTTTAAGTAACCATCGAATGAATTCACTTGAAGAGCTTATTGCCTCACGAATTCAACACCGCAAAAATTTTATGAATCTGTCCAGTGCGAGTGGAGTTACAAAGCTTTGTCGCATGCTGCAATTGCATTATCTCTTCTCTCCTCCCTACGAAAGCGCTGGAAGCTAAGCAGGGAGGGGTGGCAGCGCAATGAAACTACCGTGCCTAGTGACCTTGAGCGCTTACTTTTCATCGAATGCGCGCCTTTTTCAGAGTGACCGCGTGCGCACGCGTGGTCAACTAGCACCCTCCCAGGGCTACCTCGGTATCTTGAATTTTCGGTCACAGACGCATAGACGATTTTTCGCTCACGACCAAGGGGGCCGCCACCGGCGGCAAGTTTTCTGCGACACGAGCTCTTTAACACTCACACGATAACATACGTACGAGTAGTTTCAAAGCCATATTCAGTGAACGCTCCAACTGTTCCGTGGAGGCGAGCTGCTTCCGAAGAGTTGCTTGGCGTTAGGAGCACTGCTGTTGCGGTTTTTGTGTAAAATGAGTTGTAATACTGCTGTGATGATGTTCTCTAGTGAGATCTTGTGTGATCTATAAACAATTTCTTAAGTTGAAGCTTTTCTTTGCCGCACTTTCTTGGAAATATTAATGCATATTGATGGAACTGCCCGTCATTCACAACTAAACTTATAAAACGGTTGTATGCGAGGAACAACTATTCGCGAGGAACAACTAATAAAGACAATCCGCGATTATCTGCATCTGCGTCTATCTACTCGTCATTTTGGTCAGGTGACATGCTATGTGGTTTATCAAAAGTATAAGAGCTGTAATTTATACCATGTTTATACGCTCATCAAATTTAAAAGTGCTTTATCATAGAACTGGGAAAACACATATCCAACGGTTAAGGCTATGCACGGCTACATTTAAAAGAAATGGCAGGTTATGAACCTCCGAAACGCAAATGTATCGATTTGTAGACCATCATGTCTGGCACCTTTTTCAAAATTGTCTACGAAACACCCAAATGTCATCTGGATTCATAAATAATGGCATTAGACCACAGACAGTTCACTATGACGAAGCTTGTGGGAAAATGACCAAGTTCAGCAATACAGACGGGTGCATCAAACGCGTTAAAGAGTTTTCTTAGGGATAGAAGCATTTCTGGAAGTTGTCAAAACATTTATTTCCCGATTACCTCAAGGGTACTTATGTACTTATGGTTATACGGATGTTCTAGTTTTTAGAGATGCTGTGTGTTATGTTGTTAACATGTAAGGGGACGTCTCTAGACGAGTAGAGACATTATAAGATAAATTATTATTGCCATTTTGGTTACCGCGCAGTATACTTGGTTATTGTATGCAATCACTTGTTTAGACTAATATTCTTCAAGAATCTTGTTTGGTCACTTGTGGTGTGCACCCACGCGCTTGTGCGTGTGTGTGCGCGCCTGTGTGGGTACGTGTGTGCGTGCGTGTGTGTGTGTGTGTGCGTGTGTCTCTCTGTGTGTGCGTGCGTGTGTGTGTGTGCGTGTGTTCGTATAAGTGTGTATTTGTGTTTCTGTGTGTTGGTCTGGTTTTACTAGAAAAATGCTGACCTTTTTTGTGCTACTTTTACAAATTCATAAGTTCTACGCTAGATGGCTTCAAGAGCAAAGGAGTATCGTTGGTGCACCAAAATATCTCACCAATAAAAAAGCATCACACCAATAAAAAAGCATACAAGGCATCGTTTTGCTATAAATGGAGCACGACATTCACAGCGAACAAGGAGGGGACTGCCTCTTATTCGTCATTTGTCTCTTGTGAAGTCTCATAGCTCCAATGTATTCATCTGAGTTTGTCAACTGTCTGGCCCCTTTTGATTTGAAATATAGTTGTTCTGCCAAGAACTTCAATGAAGCCAACAAATACAAAATTTTCTTTTTGGTTGAACTGTCCTCTTCATCACGCATATTTGCAGTTCGAGCGTGTTGAGCCACGATCCATTATTTTACAATGCCTTTACCTGAATGTATGAACATTTATGAACCAAGCAGACCTGGCCACCCGTTTATAGACGGCCTTTTTATTTTTTTTTAATTTTTTATTATTTTTCTTCTTTATTATTTTTTATTTTTTTACTCATGCTTGCCCAATCCTACGTCATTTTTTTCTCTCTCTCTCATCTTCTTTCCCCTTTCTCCCATCTAATCTTTGTTTCCTCTGTTTCTTCCCTCCCACCGAAAGAGTGAGCAGGCGTTGTGCCCCTCCAGGTGGCAGTTGCCAGTTTGCTCTCTCCCTCTTTCCTCTGTGTCCTGTGTATCTGTGTATGCAAATCAAATAATAATAAATAATAATAATTACCTGAATAGTGAAGAAAGTCACTGCAACGCGCGTAAATGTAGTTGACATCTACGTCGAGATCAAGTCTGTGTTGATTCGAGTGCAATATATTTGGTATGCCTTTCATAATTAATTAAAAAGGCTTCCACAGGTGGGACCGGATGAGATATGTCCTAAGCTTTCGAGGTCTTCACTAAAGAAGTTTCCAAAGAAATCTTCCCGTGAAAAAAAAAAATGTCATACATCTGCGAACCACGCCGAAAGCTTGCTAAATTCCAAGCTAGTAAACGGAATCCTAACAGCAACGTGCAAACAAACACCAAGCTCATTACTATGAAACCACCTGAGTAGTAGACTTTTTTTTTCACAAGTTTCAGTTGAACAGTGCTGTAACCTGTTATTGTCCTTTCTCTGTCCTCTGTCTACTTTTTTTTCGTTCTTTCTCGCAGCTACCAATATATTATGAGGTCTCTGCATGCCATATATATTACGAGCATTACTGTTCGCCATCTCTACACACCTCCTTTTTCTATATAACGAAGAGGTGTGTATAACGAACGATCTTGATGGCTTCCTGAACATACTTTACTATCAAAGCATGTAACTGCATATAATAATAATTTGTGTGGTGTAACGTAGACCACACAAACACACCAGTACTTCTCTTTTCGATCAACTAGGCACGCAAAACCACATCAATGAAGTGATCAAGGCCCACACCACATCTTAAGTGATCCGCCTCGCCTCCTCCAAGGCAGGCCGCCGACTTCTCAGCGAGGCCAGCATGTCACCACATCTATACCTTGAAAGCGCTATAACCTCTCCCAGAGCTGTCCACGCTACCTACATGGTAACCCCATTTCTAAAAAATGCTCACCCGCAACACAACAAAGGCATACACCTCTCCCGCACTTGCGCTATCCTCGATTGTACCGCAGCGAATCGCAACTCTACAGTATTCGTCGATGCGGCAACATACGGTAACTCCTCCGCCTACGCACTCGCGGTAGTAGAGGACGATGGAGCCTTAAGCTCAACCGCCTCGGTTAGGCTAGCAACTAGTGCCAGAGCCGAGCAGGGGTCTATAGCTTTAGCGATGGTCTACCTCTAACACACCGATGTCTTCACAGACTCTCGCACCACCGTTCGGACTTATGAAACCGGCAACATTGCTAGAGAAGCAGCCCACATTTCACAGACACGCAAATCCCACTAGCTTTTTTTTGGTTCCCCACCCACTGTAACATATGTATCAAAGCAAGCGGGCAACATCGTACATGCCACGACGGTATAAAAGCATGCTGCTGATCATAAACACCACTGGTTGCCGAGACGCCGACGCACGTGTGCAAACAAACTGATACATGGTGTCAGAAGTGGGCCGGCTGCGTTGACGCCCTTTTGGAAAGCAATGGCTGAGCTACCGCCCCCGGAACCACTGGGGCTTGGTGAGAACGTTTCTGACACCTGGTTGAAGTTCAAGCAGCGTATACAGCTCTAATTTGCCGCCACCGGGCAACAACAACCAAGCACCAAGGCACAAAAAGCAGCTATCTTCCTTCATCTTGGCGGACAAGAGGCCATCGATGTGTTCAACACCTTGAGCATCAGTAAAGAAGACAAAGTGGACTTAGGCAAACTGGTGGAAGCCTTCGAATCCTACTGTCTGCCACAAACCAACGATACATATGAGAGGTACGTGTTTCGTAGCAAAGTGCAAGCGGATGGCGAGCCATTTGAGCAATTCTACACAGACTTGCAGTTGAAAGTTAGGAGCTGTAATTTTGGCATACTGCGTGCGTTCATGCTACGAGACCAGATAGTTTTTGGTACTACAAGCAAGTGTTTGCGGGAAAAGCTGTAAGCCAAGAAAGACTTGACCCTCGAAATGGCCGTAGGGAGAGCAAAAACAGAAGTTGCACTTGCACGCAGCAAATGTGGGACGAGGAAAGAACTGTTGCCGCGGTAAAACACAAGGACAAATCCCAGTATAGGTATCAAAGTAAACGCAGATGCTGCTTTTGTGACAGAGTGCACAAGGCTAGGCAATGTGCTGCTTATAGTAAAGTCTGCATGAAATGCAACAAACCTAATCACTTCATTGTGTGCTGCAGAACCAAACTGTCAAAGGTAGATAACGTGGATTAGCAAAGTGATGAAAAGCAGGACAGCGATAGCGATTTCGGCATGCTCAAAATTTTCGCGGCTGGCAGCAGCGGAAAGACAAATTCAAAGCGGGACTGCCTGGTTGCCACTCACATACTTGGCCACGATGTAAAGCTGAAAGTTGACACGGTGCTCAAGCCAACCTAACTCCTTTTGGTATATTCGAGACATTTTTTTAGACAACCTCCGCTACCAACAAAAGCCATTCTACACAGCGACGAAGGGAGCGAAATCAAACACTTGGGAAAAGTTCGGCTGGTTGTTCAACTAGGATCCCAAAGTTACCCGGTCGAGTTCTTTGTCGTAAAGAAGGCAAGGCAGCACTATACTGGGGCTTGAAGCCAGTGAGCAGTTTGGTTTGGTGATTGTTTACCACGTTCTCGACGTCAAAAATGAGAGCAACCTGTCTAAACGCATACAAACCCAGTTTAAAGATTTGTTCACAGGTATCGGCAAGCTGCAGCGAGAATACAGAGTGACCTTGAAGGACGACGCCGTGCCAGTGGCGAAGCCCGCGAGGAAGGTTCCCCTTTCATTACGGCTCCAACTTAAGGAAGAGATGGACCGCCTGGAAGCAGCTGGTATCATCACGAAAACTAAAGAACCATCCGACTGGGTGAGCCCATTGATAGCTGTCCGTAAAAAGAACGGAAAATTGCGTATTTACATGGACCCATGCAACTTGAATCGGGCGATAAAGAGGGAGCCCTTCCAATTGCCACGAAGAGCAGAGATTGAGGGCGAGCTTGCAGGCGCGAAACATTTTAGCAAACAGGATGCAAATAGCAGATTTCATCAAATCCCGCTTGATGAAAAAACTTCCTGAATTTGCACGTTCAGCAGCCTTTTTGGGTTGTACCACTTTCTACGACTACAATTTGGGATAGTGTCGGCACCGGAAGTTTTTCAGAGGACGATGACAGAAATATCTGACAGTCTGCCTGGCGTGCGAGTGTACGTGGATGATATTGTAATTTGGGGAGCCACGCCAGAAGAGCATACCGAGAGGCAGCCGAGAGGCTTTGAATGCTGCACGAGCCGCAGGCATAACTTTTAACTGGGATAAGTGCACGATAGCGACGTCATAAATATACTTCATGGCTGATAAAATCAGCTCTGTTGAATCGCGTCAAACAACAGCCTAGTGAAATGCATCGTGGCGTGCCCGACGCCGTCACCAAAGAGAAATCTGCAAAGTTTTTTAGGCGCTATGAACTACTTTTCTAAGTACCTGTCGAACTTGGCCAATCGCACAAAACCGCTGCGTTCCTTGCTGCGAGATGTCATTTTTTAATGGACAGATGAGCATTACAGAGAATGGAATGTCGTACGCGACATGCTTACAAAAGCCCCTGTTCTTGCAATTTATTATGCTTCACCGCCCACAAAGCTATTTGCCGACGCATCGGCTTTCGCTGTAGGAGTTGCATTGTTCCAAAGGCACAGGGAAGAATGGCGTCCGATCGGCTGTGCTTCCAAAATGTTTACGGACACGGAGCGTAGGTACGCGCATATGGAAAAGGAGGCCCTGAGCATCGTTTTTGGTTGTGAAAAGTTCAGCGAATTTGTCGTGGGCAGGCAGATAGTCATAGCAACTGATCACAGCCGTTTGCTAGCCATTTCTAAAAAAAAGGGCTCGGTGATATACCGCCAAGACTGCAAAGACGTTTTTTGTGCATGTTAAAGTACGACTATCAGTTGCAGCACGTTCCTGGGAAGAAGCTGATAATAGCAGACCTGCTTTCGCGCATTCGGGGGCAAAAATCGCTTACTGATTTTTCTGACGACGTTGAAATTCATGATACAAGCATCTTGTCTGATCGAGTAAGCCCCAAAACAATGGCACAACTAGCTGAGGCTATCGCAGCAGATCCTAAGCTGTGGATTGTGATCAAAAGGCTGGAAGCTTCGCAGCTCATCAAAAGGTGAGCTCAAAAGGTGCGCAAATGAGCTATCAGTTGTCAGGGGCGTACTGCTTAAGGAAACCAAAGTTGCGATTCCCACTTTAATGCGCAAAGAAATGCTTGAGCGCCTCCACCGTGGTCCCATTGGCATTGCCAAGTGCAAAGCCCGACAACGGCAGCTCCTGTACTGGCCTAGAATAAACGATGACACAACTGATATGATAGAGTGGTGCCCTTCCTGTCAGTTGCATGCGTACAGACAAGCCGATGAACCATTGCTTTTGCGGGATACACCTGATCATCCAAGAAAACGAGTGGGAGCAGACTTGTTTGAATGTGTCGGAAGGCATTAAATCGTTGTGTATGACTCCTATTTAAATTTTCCGGACTTTGAGGAGCTCCAAGAAACTACTGCAAGAGCAGTAATCAAAAAGTTATCGTGTATCATTGCTCGATACGGCATACCCAAACAGCTTTGCACGGATGGAGGGCCGCTATTCACCGCAAAGAAGTTCAAAGATTTGTCTGAACTATTTGACTTTGAACATGTTATTTCCAGTTCATATTTTCCTAGATCAAATGGCCTCACAGAGAAAAAAGTCCAGGTCCTCAAAAGGTTGTTGAAAAAAGCAGGTGCAGCAAGCGACTTCTGGCTGGTGCTATTAAACTACAGAGCATCACCACTCGAAGACCGCAGGTCACTAGCAGAGCTTTTGATGCACCGAAACCCTCGTACACAACAGTCCCCGAGTTTGAACATTCCACAGAGTCGCAGCTCGTGAAACGCACACAAAACATGCACAAAGGCACGCGGCTACCGCTACTTCAACAAGGAGACATTGTCAGAGTTATGAACCATAACTCTTGGCGCTTGAAAGCGAAGATGCTTAAGACAGGGTGTCCACGTTCGTACTTGGTTTGCACAGAAGAGGGAAGACTGCTGGGAAGAAACTGCCGAGACCTCAGATGAACAGCTGAACCTTTCAACGAGCAGAGGACGTCCCTGGTGCAATTTTAATCTGAAAGCAGTCCGAAGGCTGAGTGCTCACCAGAAAGCACAACCTCTTTTGGTTCTCTGCTTACATGGGCAAAGACGTCTAGCCCCAGCAAGCCAACTTCAACGAAATGGCCAATGATCGAGTGCGAAAACGAACCCGCCGTGACAATCAATCAGCCACCGAAGAACTGGGCCCAGGCGTAACGATTAATGACCCTTTACTGACTTTCCATGAAATTACCTCTCACTACCAAAACGACAGAAGCCAATACCGTTTACCACATACAAAGTTCGAACGCGCGCAGGAGGTATGTAGCCTTTCGCATGCTTCAAACAAGATTGTACCATCACGGGGCCGACTAAGCCGTTAAGCCTCACACATAAATGTACAATGCCCCTCTGGCAATGTCCTGCGTTACCTCAGAGACCTCTCACCAATGACACTGAGGATACCAACTAAATGCAGTCCAGAGGGCCCAAGAACTGGCGGAATGCCACCACGTTCCCGCCCCGACTACGCCGTGGCCTACCGTAGCGGCTGCTGGGATATCCCTCGTGGACACCTTGGTTGCCCAAACTCCTCAGGACCTCTTAATAAAGTTCTCGACTGACTGACTAACGGTGGTGTAACGTCCTCGAATCACCATAATAATATTACCTGTCGCTGCATGTATGTGAACCTGAATACAGATATGAAAATCTCACTGTTCTGTCGCGCAATATCGATTGCTGTTTGACAGCGTTTAATAGGCATCAAAACAATAATAGATACGCTGATATTGCACTTGCACGAAAAAAGAAGGGCAGACGATAATTTTTTGAAGTTAAAAAAGAGAAAGGAAGAGTGCGTTGTTTGCTGTTTTAAAAATGATATATATCTTAAAGCGCAGTATAGTGTGCATTTCAATATACATTTTTTAGGCACAGGAAAGACGACAAGCTATGGTACTAGACTCAGGGGATCCACCTTTTGCTATCGCTCTATGTCAGCAAACACCCGAAAGGCCTGCCATCACCACGACTATAAGACCACGACTATCATTGCTGTAAAATTTGCGCTAGTTTCTTCGAAGCACTCATGTAGTCAGAGTGCGCCCAGCCGCTCCACAGCTTTGAAATACCACAAGATATGAGCAGCAAATGTGAACTGTGCACGAACTGCAGTCGGTATGTCGGAAATCGCTTTAGATTAGAGTTCGCGGAATTGTCCGCAATCAACCATCGCATGCATCAAAATCCTACGGGGCGTGCCTAATAAAAAGGAAAAAGTGAATGGTAGGCTCTAACCTGCCGCCGCCGAAATTTGAGTCGTTTCTTTAGCTAAAATATTTTTTAGTTAGAGGATTTACGACGTATGGTACTTCCACCTATTTCATTTTGCTAGACCTAATTGATTCACAATGCGCGGAAGAATGGCTAAATTTTTGTTTGGCGAATTCAAGCTATGCTTTTCTTTCAGTAATAGATAAAATATACAAGTTCTTTTACTAGTACACGATCAAAAAGCGGAAGCTCTCTTTCATTTTGTTTGATGCCTTCATTATATGCTTGCATATACCCGAAACTCGTGTTCCACGAAAGTTCACAACAAGCACTTTCTGGCAGGCGTAGAGTTGACGCGGCCATTTACTTGGGCAACCTAATATAGTTGACCTATAGTTGTGAATCTCAATCTTCACGCTGAAAGAATTATCTAGCATAATTTGCAGTTCTGTCGAGTGAATTGGTTTTTTTTTCTCGTGGGATAAGAAATTTTTTTAGCTTTAAAAAGCCTAACTGCTAGTTAAACGCGAAATTTTTTGAATACTTTATTAGCACTATTAAACAACACCCCTTTAGTAGCTCAAGCGCTGTTTTGAAGTTCTGCAAACAAATATCAAATATATATACATTTTTCTATCGTGCACACTTTGGCAAAAGCAAGCGAACTTTTGAGAAGCTATTTCCAGCAAAAATATTTCGCCGCAATATCCCATTGGGTATTCGAAAGGGATCTGCGTTTTATCGGCAGAATGTGCGATGGTCGAGCGCCACGTCTGGCACATTTGACATGGAAGGACTCAGCATTTTCATGTAGCATCGCGCATTCAGAAAAAAAAAATATAGTCGCCGGCCTTCTAAAGCGGTGTTTTCTTCTCCAAGCGGTAATGCTGCAATCTTATAATAAAGCCTTGATGACTATTCAAAAGTTATTTCCTTAAGCGAACTGGTACGGTAAGGTGGTTTTAGATTTGTGGTAACATATGCTGCTTTGATAACGCTGCGTGCGGATAACATTATTCGCGAATTGTGTGAAGGAATCAATATTGGGTCACAGCGATCGGGATACACTTGAAAGCGACAGGAACGGACTACCTCATCGTATTCAATTCCTCGCTTTGGTTCTCAGGGGCTTCTCGATCTATTGACACAGCTCTCGTCACGACGGTGCCAGAATCGAATCCTTATGATTTGCTCATTGATTAGACTGCATGGAGGTGGGCGCGCGTTCTCGGCTTCTTATTATGTTTTGTTGCCCTCACCACGCATGATGCCTTGATTTTTTGCGGCTATCTTGCTTCTGTATTCGGGCTTGCATATAGCATTATTGTGGAGTGGGATACGGATCTGATGTGTGCAATCATTCACCCACCGATGTGTCAAGCAAATTCATTCTACGAGTTGTTGCGGCAAGCGTCAGGAGAGAGAAAACAAACAAACAACGTATTGCCGCGACATATTGCGTTGCAAGCAAGAAACACGGGTCGCACGACTGTCAACGCAACGTGTGTAATCACTTTTTTTTTTCTGTCGGTGTACTAGCAACTGCCAATGAGCTGTAGATTAAAGTACAAGAGCAGAGCGCGATCGGTATTTGCATGTCTCACATGTGCGCCTCTTTTATGGCCTGTGAAGACAAGCGGGCGAACATTTAGCGCCCACGAATCGTATACTGTAGACAAAAGTTAGCCGAAACCGGGATTCTTGTGGTTGATAACCTCTGAAAACTTCCTTGCTCTGAAAGTCATATCACGTTGAAGAAGGCGGTGGTTTAATAGTGTTTTAACCACAGCCGCTTAGTAAAAGGATATAGTGATCTCACTTATTGCGTATATACATGCGACGTTTAACCATAGTTTCAACACAACTGAAAGTGTGTGCTTAAGCTTACTTTATAGACTAAAACGGATGTGGTCGACATGACAGCATGGCATTACAGCAAACTTATTGCTGTGTAGATAAATTATGGCTCGAGGGCAAAGCCACAGGCTAAGTCGGTAACTCTGACCGCCTAGGCACCACCAGGCTAAAGGCTTTCTCGATGTTATGCGCTCTCCGGATGTTCAAGAATTCATCGGATCGTGGAGGACACACTGAACGTTTTCTGAGTCTTATCATCCTCGATGTTGAGATCAGAGCCCTTTTGGTTGGGGCAGAGTCACAAAATTCGTAATCAAATGGACATGGAAAGTGCCCACTACGTTAACATTCGGGATGAAATTTGTGTTCACAACGTTTATATTGCGCGAAAAAATCGCCGTCGATTTAGTCGAGCACAAATCTATGAGATATAATGTGACAACCTGAGTTCTTTTAGCTGCTGATGAGGGTGAGGAAAAAAGGTCCTGCCGACCATATATTGCGAGGTGATCTAGTGAACAATAAAGTGGTTCTTTGAAGGGCCTGTAGTCATCCTAGAGCAGTTCTTGACCAGGGGTGCGGCATCTGAGATCTCGCACAGCAAAGTGAGCCTCCTCGATAAAATTTTAGCCACTGCAACTTACCGAGCGGCCTTCATGAGCGGCAACTACACTCAGTGTGTGCTATCCAATTTCTCGCTGTAGTGAGTATTTAGGCTCTTAAGAGGTAACTTCTGCATGCTCTTCTATTGAGATGAGCCGGTTGAGTAACTTTTAATAGCTATACGGAAAACATAGAATACGATGGAGCTTTTCCTCACTGTGTTTGCCAGAGCTTTGCTTCCTTCTCCGGCTTCGCGGATAGAACTCACTCTCAGAGATAGTACTCCTAATAATTTGCCATTGTCATCGACCATGACAAATACTGTGTCACCGTAAGCAGGATGCAGTGAATGCAATAGCAACAAACTGTAGCGATATACGAAATGAGGCTAGCAGCTACCTCGTTTGGATTCAATCTCACTTACTTCTACAAAATGCTAGTGTTACAGAACACGCCTGCTTCAAGGATACTTTTCGCGCAGTCTATTAGCGTTGAGAGAGTGGCGCGTATTGCAACCCGCGAATGGCTGCCTAGATTGCATGCGCGCCAGCGGTCGTGCACTTAGAATCACAGCTCACAGTTGTTGCCCGAAGAGCCACCTTCGTCTCACATTCTTTCGTCCTTGTTAAAGACAGGCGGGGCGCTTCCTTTCTGCTTGAGCATTTGACGGCTGGTCTGAGAGGCAGGGGATCTTATCGCCCTCTCAGCGACGGAGATGGGCGAGCTCGTTGGATCTCTGCCTCAGCCGCGTGTGTCACCCTCGCTCGCACGCTGTTATCCGCAAGTAGAAAGTATGATGTTCTGAGACAATTTATCAATTTGGCGTTCATACGTGACATGGCAGTGACGGCGGCGGCAAAAACCCGTCGATACAGTCTATATCACTGATATCGCAATAATAACGTAGCGTTTGCCAGATCCAAAACTAGTTGCACCGACAAAAGAGCAGAGCTTTGTTGTTGGTTTGTTTGACCACAATTCATTCGGCATTCGTGTCTCCCTTGCGTTCGTTAGCGACAGAACGAGTAGTTCTGGGCTTCGGGTCTAGAAAAAATGGTGTCTCCAACTACTTGAGCAGTGCAAATTCGGGGACGTCGACACTCCGAAGCAATACTCTAACACTCGAGTGAAGTTTTAGACTCTGTCTTAAATTGAATACCACAGGGAGATCTATCTGTAGAAGCGATCTCAATCGGCGAGAAAAAAAAGCGACACCGCTTGTTAGGAGATAGCACGCTACTCGTTTTTAGTTAACACGATCTCGAAAGAAGATATTTTCTGGCAGGCTAGGGAAGTATAAAGTTGCATGAATTCCCAGCAAAAGAACTGAGAAAGGGCTAATATACAGCACATGAAATTTCTTTTTCACAAATGCCCTGCCAAAACAAGTTTTCAGCTCTAATCAAATGTTTTGCCGGCGTCCCGCATATACGAGTGACACCTCTGTCACCGGCATGAGCTTACGGGCACTTTCGTTGATGAAGCCCACGTACCGCCGCCCTTATCTTTAACCAGAACGTGCGAGCTTCGACCACCCAGTATATTAGGGGCATTTCAGATGCAAAATGAACGAGAATATGCACATGCCCGTGATTATCAGTCCTCTGCAGGTGACTTCTGCTAAGCTGTTCTGGGAACCAGACACCAGGGCTCCCGGAACAAGCGCTTAGAGACTATGCGATCAATGCTCGCGCGTTTAGGATAAAAAAAAATGAGTGGCTGTACCGTAGTCCTCGCACCCATGAATAAAGGCGACCGAAATTCGGAGTGCCATAATGAGTTTGGCCCCTATTTAAAACAGCGCGTTACGTAATGAAATAAAGAACGTGACGACCACAAATGAATGTGTCATAATTCATGTTATATTTTTGCTTTGTTGCCGGTTAAAACCTTAGCTCTTCCTTTTTATTACGCATATAGGAGCGAGGCTGCTGTTACGGACATTTCCAAGTTCGCCTATGTTGTCCAATTCCTTCATTGGTCATCTCTGATACGCTCGGAGGGCTGCTTCGGCCTCTCATAGAAGCTTAAAAAGCTGTCATGATATTTGACAACCTATAGATCATATCATTGCTCTTGAATACTGTCCATATTTTATTTGTACTTGTACTTTGAGTATTTAATATTTAATATGTACGGTTGCTTTTCCTGATCTGTCAACCAATAGGAGAGAATTAGGCCGAATGCTAATAGATGCGTTCTTCATGTTCTCTATTGGCAATACTTCATTTGTAAAGGCAAAATTCAACAAGCAACAAATTAATCAGAAGTTGGCTGTTATTGCTGCTTCAATTTTTTTCGCAGACAGCTGGCCGAGGTCATAAGTCAGAGCATTTGATAAATCATCTCTACATTGCAGGGGCAAGATGACGAGTACAGAGGTATGTTATAATTATTCTGTACATTTTCTTCTATACGTGTAGAAGTTTGTATTGAAGCTGTCAGCGAGCCTAATATTTGATGAATATTATGACAACGCAAATATTTCCACAATTGTAGACCATCGTTATGAAAGTGGAAACATTTGGTAGCGTAAAGCCCCGGGGTTTATTCAAAACAAATACAAGTGTATGAACTCTCCCCCCCCCCCCCTTCTCTAATTTTTGGTCGCGCCTGATTTCTAGGTCCTAGAAAATTGAGTGAGCTTAAGCTGCTATCCCACATCAACATTATATTTCAAATATCAAAGATATCTTTGAAAAAAAATGCCAGAGAGACGCTGTCACGCCCACTGTTGCAAGCACGACAACGTCAGCGTGATAATTGCTCGAGCGCGTTCGCCCGGACGAACGCCCGCTATCGGCGGCAGTTTCTCCAGCGGCACTTTGGCTTCGGCTGCGACGTCTGTGACCGCCTGTGGTTAAAGAACACACACTGTGATTGAGAAACGCATTTAACCACTCATTACACTCCTCCGCATTATCATGTGATGCGCAATGCGTGGCATGCAAAATAAACACTGTGGTGAACTAATTGAAAATAATAACCAATTTAAAATGAAAACATTTGCAAAAGGCTTCGGTGCAGGGTCAAATTGCGCCTCCGGCTAAGTACGGGGGCCGCACGTTTCAGCTTTCACTTATTACCCATCTGGACGGAGTGCTTGAGTGGTGATTTTTCGTTTCACCCAGCCATCTAGCCTAAAAAAAAACAACCAGCAAAGGCGACCTCTTTCTCACCCTAAAGAAAGGAAGAAAGCAATATGAAACAATTTGCATTCCCACCTCCAGTTCGCTCAGAGCCATCGCTTGGGTGTGATGTGTATAGTTACAGTCGCTTGTTTTTTTTTTCTTACCAATGTCCAAGGTAAGGCTTCTATTTTTTTAATTGTTTTTTTTCTTATTCTATCACTGTGCATGGTCAGAAGCATTGCCAAGCCGTGGTATCATATTTTCGAGTGCCTGAACTGCGTGTTATGAAAGCGTTTATATAACATGCGATTACTAAGCGATTATGTATTGGAGATCTTGCTGCTAATAGGACTCACGCGAAAAATAATGCCTTAGTAACTCGGTCAGTTGACGCCACATCATCAATAACATCGTATCAGTAGTGTTTATGACTGGTGGCCGATATCAGTTTTAATCAGGTCTTTCAGCCCCCTGTGAAGATTCAGGTCGTGGGATCGAATCCCGGCAGCGGCGGCTGCATTTCCGATGAATGCGTAAACATCTAGGCCCGTGTGCTCAGATTTGGGTGCACGTTGAAGAACCCTATATGGTTCCGGAACCCTTCACTACAGCCTCCCTCATAATCACATGGTGGTTTTTAGGCGTGAAACTTCACATATTAATTAAATCAATCCTGTGAGGATTAACTACGTTTGTACCCTATGATTCCGCAAACGATAATCAACCATTTCTCGTAGCCCAAGGAATACCCTAACTGAAGTCAAGTGCGATATTTGCCTCATGCCTCCATAAAGCACACTTCGTTTTGATAATACTGAGATCTGTGCTGTAGCGCGCGCATTAGCGCTGACGTTATGTCAGTTCACTAGTTACCCATGCAGTGCAGTCACCTGTAGACGCCAGTGTATTGGTCGTTTCTGGTAAGCCCAATCAACAAAATCAGGCAATGAAAAAAGCAGTTCTTCATTTTTTCCCTTAGAAACGAATAGAGCACGCAGTGCAACAGCTGAAGAGCTGTGCGAAGGAGACGACCCGAGTAGGCCCGGCGTCTTGCGTCAAGGGGAGCATCAGCGCTGCAGAAAAGTGACAGAAGTAGTGTGCATTTAGCAAACTTCTTGGTGCCGCAGCTGGTACTAATCTAGACAGCTGTTTCTAGATTTTTTTTTTATTTTTATACGTGTGTTCTAGCAAAAAAGCAAGCTATCGGTGTGCTGTACCGCTATCAGTGGTGCACGGGTTTGAAAAGCTTGGTTTGATTCTGCGCCATGCGCACTGTTATTTCGTCTCCGCGGCACGGTATGTACAGAAGAAAAAAGTTCCTGGCTTTCCTTCGCGAACGTATGCAGCGTCGCCTGAGAACCAGCGTGGAAGCTAAGCACGCAGGTTGTCGCGCAGCTAAGCTTGAGGGCACGGGTTCGGTTTCCGGCCACTGTGGTCATATTTTAGATGAAGACCGAATGCTAAAAATACCTGACGTGTACCTAAATCCAAGTATACAGTGCATAAGTAAATTTAGGCACATGTCAGAGAATGCAGACAGACTCTCCTACTACGGTGTCCTCCAAGTTCATCCGGTGTTTCTGGCACATATATAACCCCAGCAATTTCATCAGTTTTGCCTAAAACATGAAGCTGCGGCTAGCTTTAGCTAATATATCATAGGATATGGATAGGGCATGGTGTTTTTAAGTACATTCGAAAAAAAATCTAAGCGGTAGGTGGTAAAACTGTGGACAATTTAAATTTATCTGATAAACTGCAATTTCATTGGTCGTTATGATTCTGTTCTGTTCTTTAAAAAAAACCGTGTCCGAAGCCATCGTGAATACATCTGCCGGTTTGGGTGGTATAAACTTCGACACGTCTTGTCAACATTATCTACAGACAAGCCCCATCGCAACCTTGACAAAGGGCTCATCGAGAACGGATCGATAAAAGTCAACATCCTGATTTGTGTCCACTGGCTGCACTGGAGAGTGGCAAGCGATGTTCAATACCTTCCAGAATAGCCTTCAGGATATATCAAAACAAAAGTTTGTGTTCCACTACACACAAGCGTAGGTATGTTGTTTGCAAGTATTCACACTTGTGCGTGCACGCTTGTGAAGTTTATGCGCTTGTCCGTCCTACTCATTCAGACAACTAAAATAATACGCTTCCAGTGCTGGAATGTTTTTGCGTTAAGATATAATTTCATCTAACATACTGAATTACTGTGAATAATAAGAAGTTGAACAACAAACTTCGCAGAATTAAATATTTCTAAAAAGTAAACTCTAATAAACACTGAATCCCCTCCCCCAAAAATGAACGCCGAGAAACACACTCCAAATATAAAAAAAAATAAAACTCCGCAAACTCATAGCCCCGGTGTTCACCACCAGACACAATTATCTACGCTTTCCCATCTTGAGCGTGGGTGCAAACAAGCTAAATTTATGAAGACAGGCTTTGCTGGATCTTACTATTAAGAGCTGATACATTCAATGGAAAATTCCTACTTTCATACCACGTGGCGAATGTGAAAACTGCCTTTAAAGAAGAACTGTGTGTAAATGTATCAAATCGCTACGGCGTTACGTCAATGCACTCAATATTCCATTGCAACAAGAACAATGAGACAATGCTTGAAATTATAAGTGTTATAGCACCTCATCCTAATTAAGTCAAAATTAAACATCTCTTTACCATGAAGTCTTAGATGCTCACTTATGGCATAAATAGAACAAAATCTCAGGTTAGGAATACAGTAAAAATTCACTTTCGGTGATCTCCATGTTCAGCAAAAAAATTCTTTTTTTTTTCACATTTCTCGCAGGAACAAGTGCCACCGAATCTGTGGCACTTGTTTGCTCCCGAGAATAAACGTCGTTACAACCGAGACGTCACACGTGGTGGAGGTGCTGGGTCATCTAGCGGAAGGGGTGTCCACAACGCATGTAATAATGTGTGGTGGAAGCGTAAATAAAATTTCTACTGGCGTCGAAACAAGTGGACTTCGGTATGAGTGCGTACTTTTAAAGCCTATCTATTACGAAGTGCTCTGACGTATTTCATCATAAAAAATGACCAAATGCATTGGTTCACGTATTGTCTTACGTACTTTGTAGTGGGCTCTTCACTGATTCGCAACAGCAAGAACTACGGGTCAGTGAGCACTTTTTAACAGCAGTTGCAGTAATGAAAGAGCTATTGTTAAAGAGACCCTGAAACAGTTTTGATGATATTTTACAACCACATTGGTCCGCTGGGCGAAGCTTCAACTGTCCTTTATAGACGGACTTAACCTATCAACGTAAGCTTGGTAAATTTTTACAATGGTATAAATTACGAATCACTGCAGATCACTGTAGCTCAGGCAAACTCATTTTCAACCACTCATTCCCTGTACGACATCCTCTGGTAGCACGACGTCACGCAGCCTCCTGATTTGATTGGGTGTAGATTACGCGAAAGTAATATCGGCTGGTAAGGTGGCGCCACCTGTCAAGGCAAATGTTAACGCTATAGTGTTAAGGAGCTCGTTTCGCATATATTCCGTTGTCGGCATGCGCGTCGTTGGTTGTGAGCCTCATCTTAGGTGGGACCGAAAAACCGAGCATGATGCAAATAAAATGAATCATAAAAATCGGAGCATATCCGCTGAATAAATGTTGATCAGTGGGGCAAAGCGTCCGTCGATCTGTCCATGCTGTCATCCGTGCATCCGTCCATCCGTACGTGCGTCTGTTCGTGCGTCCGTGCGTCAGTCCATCCGTTCGTGCACCCGTTCTTGCGTTTGCCCATGCCATCCGTGCGTCCATCCATGTAGTGAACACTTCAAGTACCTTCATCACACTTCTTCTTATTATAATATTCATCTTATACACGTACCGCCATCCAGCGGGCAATCCAAGGACTAAGCGTAAGTAAGTACCCCATTTCTGCTGTCAGCGCTTCGTTAACACCAAGGCCGTGATAACGACGCCGTGCTGCGTTTTTCGTAACATGTGGACATGCGGATATGTACCCGAGGGTGGGTTACGCAACAGGTTACACAATATATACGGCGACGCACAAGCCACGCCATGAGGAGCTCCACCCCTATAATCTTGGGTCAGCGTGAAGACTAACCCGGGTGGTTTACATGACAAGTGGATATTCAACCGCACAGCCATGCGTAAGCTTGCGAATACAGTGAAAATAACTTCATTTGCTTAGAAATGGAGAGAAAGTCACTCTTACTTTACAAACACACGCGTCCTGTATGCTTGCTTCACAATACAACATAATACGATGCAGAAACAATGCGTGGTACAAGCGTACATTGCCATCGGGCGTTATACCATGTGATTATCACAATGACTTCATGATTTACAGCCGCTCAATCACTACACGAGGCACACATTACTGCCTCTGATCTGTTAAGGCCACGTAGTGGGTGCATAGCATGCCTGAAAAAATTTCATGCACTAAGTGTTTCAAGTACGCACTCGGGATAGACTATCACCATCGCATTCAGCTCTTAAAGACGGAGCTTAAGGGTCCGCTAATTGTTGACAAGTCAGTGATCTTTGTCTCTGCTGCCAGAAGACGTGCGTGCTGAGAGATCTGCGATCACCAGCTGATGCCAGGGCGTCTTGTGAGTTGAGGCGGGGCAGGATTGAGAAGTATGATATCCCCTTCAGGCGCGAATTAAATCTGACGTAGCGAAAAAAAAATTTTGTTCAGATTATGAATACATAACGCTATTAAAGAAGGAATCCACAAGAAATTCAGAAAAAAATTCATTGGTTCAATTTTTCAATGGCGTCCACATATGTGGACATTGCGCCTCAAAGCAGTCATATTGTCACGTGACCGTTACCCAAGCGCGCGCACGAAGACGCAGGGAAAGGAAGACGACGAAGGTGCGCCATGGCTTGTGCGTGGGTTTTTCGCCATACTGCCTGTTGTATAGGCTCTAGTAAATACATATTTTACATCTCGCTTTCCTTGTTGCAATACCCATGAACGGTGGAGAAGAAGAAAACAAACGCTTTTATTTCGGAGGCTCGCAAATAATCATTGCAGGAACACTGCTTAGGAAGTCTTTTCCGCAAATATAATCAGAAAGAGTCTATTTGGTATGAAACAAATAAAAACAGTCGTTCTGAGATGTCAGACAAAGGAAAATGTTGCATTTCCTGCAGCGGACACGGCTTTTGGATGTGCATTCCTCTCTCCGGCAGCGTTGTGCGTTAGCCATGTTTACTTGCTGCGGCCAATGATTAATCCCATCATAGCGAACAGTGCTGACTGGTAGTGGTGAAGCATTGGGTACCTTCTTTTTCACTGTTCGGGAGTTGTCATTGCTCGGACGTCCACGCTTCTTTTGTGGCTTATTGCTGTTCAGCAGGCAATTCGCGACGTCTGTTTGGAACGCCATCATGTCCAGTGTCTCTTTTCTTAGTAGCCCTGCTTTATTGGCATCCCTTAAGTATTCAAGCCAACTGTTGGAGAGCGCAAAAGATGCAAAATGGGAAATCACTCTCACAGGCCACTTTTTCGTTCGCGTCCGCATTGGGTAGAGGGACATGATGAAGTCTAGTTTGTCTACTCCACCCATGTATTTGTTGTAGTCCAGGACTACCTCTGGACAGTCAATGTCAACGTGGACCTTTTGGGATTCGCTCCATCTTCTCACGGTGCCAATATTTCCAACTCCAAGGTGGGTAGAAGCCATGTTGACGGTCCCGTTGTCTTGCCAACGAACAAGGACAACTTCGTCGTTCTGGGAAACCCGCTCATCATAGCTTCCCCGTCCTTCTTTCTTCATTTCCTTGTCTGTTTTCATGACGCATCCTGCCAAGCGGTTTCCCCTAATTGTGCCACTAGCCAAAATGCCGATCTTTTTTAACTCAAGAAAGAGCTTCACGGACGTAAAATAATTGTCCATGTAGCACTTGATGTTCTGTGCCTTCGGGAGGCTTTCAACAAGGCGCATTACGACGGAGCCACCAAGGCCAAGATGTGCATGTTCTTTGCTCACTCCCGTTCCCTTCCCTTGGTAAAACTCAAAGTCATGTGCAAGACCGTCAAAACTGCAGCGTACAAAAACCTTCACGCCTTCTGGGTTCGGTTTTCCTTTCACAAATTGCTTTGCAGCAATGCGTCCTGTGAACGGCACCATCTGTTCATCGATGCTATTCTGTTCCAAGGGAACAAGCTGTAAGCAGCGGCTTCTGACAGCTTCTAGCAACGGCCTAACTTTCCAAAATTTGTCTTGGCTGTTCGGGTCCCGTTCTTCATTAGCGTCGCTTATGTGGAGAGCGCCTCTGATTTTGAAGAATCGCTTCACGCCCATCGAATCGGCTATTGCGGGAATCCTCGTTGCAGTTTGCCAATACATTCTGACGCGTGGGTATTTCAGAACACCCATCAGCATGAGCATTCCAAAAAATATTTTGATCTCTTCTTTTGTAGTGGCTAATACGGCACCGTCTCTTTGCAGGACATACCTGTTTGTGAATTCAGCAAGGTCTTCAAATATCTGTTCGGTGAAATACTTGCTAAAATACACAAGTGGCTGCTGGCATGTCGAGGCTACTTCAGGATTGTAGTGGCAGTCAACATCACTTGGAGCAAAATCTTTCTTCACCCATTTGAACTCAGCCTTCGTAGATGCCGCAGGTGCGTTCGAGCTGACCGTGGCGTCTGGTCGTGCAGGCAGTGCAGCTGTGGTCGTGGATGCGGTCACCTGACCATTGGCAGGCTGAAACAAACAGCGTAAATTAGGGTCAAAGTACCTTTAGACAGTTTGGTGCCATATGTTTCCCGAGAACACAAAATAATGTCTCACAATCTCGAGCAAACTTACTATGTTTTCTTCATTTTCTGCTTCCAATTCGTCATCTGAAAAGTCGCCATCTGAGATATCTCCATTTGATATTCTCATGAGGATTTCTTCTGCTGTCGCATCATCAACTTTCTGACGTTTTGAAGCATGATCTTCAAGTCCTGGAGACAAAAAATCACACATAACCATCATATCTGCGCACACGGTGCGAAATGGCTGCCCTGCAACAAAGGCAGCACTAAGGCGCAATGTCCACGATCGTGGACGCGGTATTTTACGCACCCTTTTTGACGTTATAAATAGTTTCTAGTTGCAAAAGTCTTGTTTATTGGCATGAGGTATCTCTTAGCTCTTACTGACAAGTGCATAATTTCATGCCACCTCGAATGAAACATAGCAAGGGCTTGAAAAGTGAGAGCCACTTACGTGCGCCGCCGTAAAACGTGGAGGCGTCCATCTTTGAGAGTTGTTTTTGTAGTTATTTTGTGTCAGCTGCGGCAGATGGCGCCACGGGTCGCTGCAGCAACATGTAGTGATAGAGAGAGCACTGGTTGCGCGCGAGATTCAAAGTAAATTTCGAGATATTGAGCTGTGAAGTTGGCGTCCACAAATGTGGACGCTGCGCCTGAAGGGGATATAATTGTCTCGAGTGGCCTCATAGTGCACGGCGTGTGGCTAAATTTGTGGTGCAAATGACTTCATGATGCGCTAGCCTATACGCTGACAAAACTTCGAAAAACCGTTTCAGGGTCCCTTTAAGTAAACTGTCACTCGTTTCCTTGCCGCGTGGTTGAGGCATTCACTGTGAACGGAAGCTAAGCTAGCAGTTGAGAAGGCAATAGGCACGGGGCTCAATCACGTTATCATGTTCATGTCTGGAAGCGCCCTCCAAATTTTTTTACCATCCTAATGAAACGTTCCGTAACTCCTTCAAACTATTCTGCATGTTTCTGTAAAACTCGTACGGATATGGAAAATACACGACAAACATATGGATTCCGTATACAAAGGTGCAACCATTGGAATAGAATATGGATCGTTTGAGTAGGCGTATGAAAGTCCGCACAAGATGACACTTCAGAGCACGTCAATATGATGTATATAATAATGGTCAATCTAACCCCATTCCTTCTGCTCATAAGCTCATAGATTCATATGTCGAAAGTTCAGGCTCTTATTTGTTATTGTTGTCTGTAGTAAGAATGGCTGACCATTTTTCGTTTTGCTGGGTAACATTTCTTTTCGTCTTGACACTGTTGCGAGGTGCAGCACACATTTTATAATTTTATGAAATTAGAGTTTGAATATTTTAGTTCGCATTAAATTCCCCATGTGCGTGTGACGGGAAAATGCGGTGTCAATGTGATTGTAACGGAATTCTTAACTCTTCACTAACTTGCTCAAAAAAAAAGCTGGGTCGTTAACCAGCGAATTTCATATGAAAAAATTTCTTATTAAAAAAAAGACTGTGCTCAAAAGTGTGGTTTCGGCAGACAGTTGCTGTGTGGAAAGAAGTTTCCACGACGGGAGAGAAATGTGAAAGGGGCCCTTTCCCCCTCCAACCACGTTACCAGCACTTGCCCTTTCACCAAGCCACACCAGCTCTCACTCATCTACCGTCACGATGAAACACGAGTTTGCATCCCCAAACACAACATGCAGCCGATGCTAACGGTATGCGCTTGAAAAACCAGAAATTTTCTTGCGTATACCTGCTCGTCCTGGCGCTTGTCGTTGAACGCTGTCACTGGAGCCTCATCCATCAGCGGTGGGTGTTCCCGGAGGACATCAGCGGCGTCGAAATTTGGAGCGTCCAGCAACGTGTCCACTTCGGCAGTGGTGTTCTTGCTCTTATCGGTTACAAAGTCCCACGGTGGGTATGTCTCCGGGAACGGGGGCCACGTGAAAGGCCCCAAGGTTGACGGCGTCGTAGTTCGTGGCCTCAGTGAAACCTTCGATACAAACCACGCAAAAAAATATGTTTGGAAGCTGTGTATACGAGCCTCTAGCACGTTTTTTATATCGCCACTTGACTCGCAAAATCGACTATTTGTTTATTTTTATTTAAAAATACTGTAATTGTCTCGAGGATATAAAAAAGCATAATACTATATAAAATGACACATATATAAGCAGCCAAATTAGGCAAGATAATTACATTATTTATAAATATAAGAATGAAACTAATACGTTGTCTGTACGAGCAAACACATTGTTATTATCTACAGTATTGCAGCCACGATAACAATGCTTATACATACACAAGTCAAACAACATTTTGTTAAATGAAATACATGATACAGAATGACGCAACTCATAATTAATCTCGTAACTTAGGAGATGTGAGTAGCACGTCAGGACGAAATTCGTTCAGTAGCTACAGTATAGGTAAAATAACTCCACTCAATCGCAGTCGTTAAAAACAGAACGACATTTATAGCAACTGTTTTAAGGCGCGAAGCTCCTTTTAATCTAACCTTGTCCTGCGGGTGGCGTAACCGAGAAAAGAAGAGGCGAGAAACCCAGAGAAGAAGGTACGAGAAAAAGAGTAGGGCAGTATCTCTTAAACAGTGTAATAGACGACGCTATCTCATAGAAGTACGTACAAACTGCTGTTGAGTGAGGATATTCTAGATGGCGCTGTACCGCTACTATTTGATTGGCTGCTGCACAGGTTGTGCCTAAGTGCGCTAAGGAGGAGTGCCTCTCTCAGTCTCCTGGATAGTCGACATACGTGGCGGAGCATTGGTGGGGCATGGACGAAGCAGAGCGGCGGGTGCATTGAACATGCTTGCACTCGGCTTCCTTGGCTCGCGTCTCGTTGGTGTTACCCGCGCGCCGTCTGCATTGTCTAACGCGATCGAACGCATGGACGCATACACGGATGGACGGACGCATGGAGGGATAGATGGATGGACGCACGCACGGGGGGATAGATGGATGGACGCACGCACGGATGCAAAAACAGACCGAAAGGTGGACTGACGGATAGACAGATAAACAGACAAACAGACAGAAACACGGACATATGGATGCATGAACGGACGGACACACAGATAGACCGATGAACAGACAGACAGACAGACAGACAGACAGACGCACAAATGGCCGTACGGATGCACAGACAGATAGACGGATGCATGGATGAACGGACTAACGCACTAACGGACACATATGAATGGACGCATGGACGGGTGAATGGACCAAGTCACGAATGGACGAACGGAAGCACAGATGGATGAACGGGAGGAGCACTAATGTACGTAAGGATGCTTCCCCCACTCATCATCATTCACTCCGATAATAGGCTGTGATTTTTTTCGTGCGTGTACACGTGTGTGTGAAATGGTGCAACCGTTATTTGATTGTCAACTAACTAGTTGTCATACTAAGAAGAAAAACCAACAATATCTGACATGTTAGTATATTAATGTTCATTTGGGGATATAGGTATCGTGGTCGGGAAAGACTTCATATAGTTAGAAAACAAATCTTGAAGTGTTTGTGCGGGCAGTTCAATGTTAACAGTGAATAAGCAGCAATGGTGACTGCTTTGTAACTACTACTTGAATGCTGAACGGAACTTACGAATAACGCGCATTTATTTGCTACATTGGTTATCAATAAGCGCGAGGACTACCTAAATTGTAACAATACGAATTAAAAGAACTGTGCAGGACAGTGACGCCAGCGACTGTTGCCTTCTGTAACTTCACGCCTACATTTCGCGAATCGTGGCTTCACACATGCCCTTTTTTCTTTACAAAATATAAAGATAGGACAGGATGTACACGCCAACAACACATGTAAAAGATAGGCAATCTTAGAACAGTGTAACAAAAATTTGCTAAGCCAACACAAGTTAGACACCAGAGAATATATTACAGCGACACTAAAACTGAAGTGCTGAATTGGCTTTGAATTGACGTATTTGTGGGAGCTCAACTTTCGACTGCATAAATCGATGTTCGGTCGTTCCGTTGTATTATAAGTCATGTTCACTGTTTGTGAGAATCAGTTTCTCGAAACACTTGTCATTGCGTATTTTTTGTCAACAGGGCTCTATCAAGTGTGAGGCCCACAGGACTGCTTTATGCTCTCTCATAGTAGAAAACCACGTACTCAAACTCGTTTCCCCTTTTAAATGTGAAGCATTTCTTAGCGAACTTCGGCAACTGTGAGCGTATCTATCTATCTATCTATCTATCTATCTATCTATCTATCTATCTATCTATCTATCCGCCTACGACTTTTAGCTCTCCTGGTCGTTTCGATAATGGTATCAATACCAAACTTGGTAGGGCATACCATGACTTTACGAGGAACATAGTTGACTAATCATTTCATGGAAATTATGACATGTATGTCATGCATGTCGTGATTTACAATTCATGCTCCTGCAGCTCTTGCAGTGGTTTCATTCACATGGGATGTTGCAAAACTGGTATGGTATGATACGATTGCATGGAGAACACGAGCGACAGACCCTATCATGATAATCACGACATGCGTGTCATGTACCAACATGACTACATGCCACACTGATGTCGCGCTCATGGCGGTTTCGCTAGCTTCACATGCCAAATTTGGTATTACGTGACGCCAATGGATGACGAAGGTATGGGAATGGTGCAAACATGATAATCATGAGATCTGTATCATGTGATAACATGACTACATGACACAATCATGGCGCCAATACATTTCGACGTGAAGCGGTGCGCGTGCTCGCCGGCGTTCATTTCGTCGCGTCACGCCGGCGTCGCCACGCCAGGCGCCGGTCCTGCGATATACTCGCAGGCGCGCGCCGTGCTTCGCTGCTTTGACGTTGCGCGTTTCAGCGTGTCCTTTGTTCTCCGTCACAAAAAGAGGGAGACGTAGTGTTGTCTGGGTAACGCATCGGCGCCACCTGCAGCGTGTCGCATTTCGCGCCGGTTGCCGTGCAACCGCGCCGCTGGACGCTGGTCGCGCCTGGCGTCATACTATAGAGTGCTCGCGTTTTGATAACGTAGCGTCACTGTGCTCAGCGTGCGCGCGCGTCAACGCTACTTTGGAGTGTATTGGGCCCTTCATGATGCGCTTGAGGTGCCGACCAGTGCGGACGCGCGAAGATCGGCTCCTGCTTTCTAGAATGCTTTCCTGTGGTATCCACGAATTTGTCGCCGAGTTTTCAGTCCCATCGTGTGCCTAAATTCTCAAGAAATCAGCAGATACCACCTTTGTGCTGGTGAGTGAACTTTTAAGCCATTTTTGGGACATTTTTACACAGCAACGCCACCGGGGCATTTAAGCCTAACCAAGGAGGCGATTGTCGCCGATGCGCCGACCGGGCGCCAACGTGACTCAACGCTCTGCGCGTTCCAGGACCTGCAACTGAAAATGGAATACCAAGTAGATGGATAGTAAATCTCTCCAGAGGATTGCACGGAAGACAAGGGTTGGAAGGAAGCCGAAACAAGACGCTCAAGGAATAAGCTAGCCACGGTCAGCGTTCGTGCTGCCAAGGGGCCACTTTTATATATTATATATAAATGACATTTGCTCAGGAATTGATTTTATTATACGGTTGTTTGCAGATGACTGTGTCTTGTACAGAAAAATTAGAAATGAGAGTGATGTCGCCCTGCTCCAAAGCGACTTATCGCGCATCCAAGAATGGTGTTCAAGGTGGAAAATGACATTATATGCCAATAAATGCATTCATGTTACTTTCACGCGTAAACAACCAAGTTAGCTTCAAAGTATGTAATCTGTAATAGTATAGTAACACAAAAAACGCATTATAAATATTTAGGTGTAACTTTTTCTGCCGACTGTTCATGGAATGCACACGTTGATTCAGTTGTTGCGAAGGCCACGAAGTCACTAAATTTTATACAGCGCAGCCTGACACAAGTGCCGGCATGTTTGAAATCAACGGCGTATTAAACATACATTCGCCCTATGCTTGAATACGCCTGTGCCGTGTGGAACCCCTGGCAAAGTACTTTAAGTTACAAACTTGAAAAAATACAAAATAGAGCTGCAAGGTTTGTCCAAAGCCAGTACTCAAGAAATGACAGCTGCACCAATATGAAAAATGAACAAGGGTGGGAATTACTCTCATCGCGTCGAAAGAAACTGCGGCTAAAGCTCCTGTACCAAATATTTCATGGTAAAACCGGCATTCGAAAAGAAAAGTACCTTCACAGTCCTCATTATATCTCTTCGCGAAATGATCATTGTTTCAAGATATTAGAGTACCGTACCAGATCTAATTTGTATGCTAATTCGTTTTTGTTCGTTCCATTAGAGAACGGAATCACTTATCAAATGAATAAGTGTGCTGTATTAATGAAGATGTGTTTTTCTCGACATTGTTACCCCCCTGCTGCAGCGCCTTCAGGCCAAGCGGGGTAATCATTGAATAAAGAATAAAGAATAAAGAAAGAAAGGGTTCGACCAAGGCTGGCGTTGCGGGAGACGCTCGAGCCAGTCGTAGTAGATATGACACCAAGCATTCAATCGTGCGAGCTTGACGCATGCCGCCACTACCAAAGGACTTCAGCAAAATTGTGCTACGACCACGTGGAGGATTAAATATCTCGAGAATTGGCACTGGAGCCTTGGCAGACGCGATAGTACTGGCGGCCGGCGTCAAAGAGGAGGATGCCATGCAACACATCATCTGTTCTAACTTGCAGCAGAAAATTATGGTGGCAAGCACTCCGGACCAAGAGAGAGCTTCAAGATACCTCAACGTCAAGCAAATTGACATTGGAGACAGTTTTCAAGGTTAGCGCGTATGCCACGGCACCCCACAATACTTGTAAAAGAGTGATTCGCGGGATCCCCGTACGCGATACTCAGGACATTTTGACCCGAAAGATTGTGAACGTGATCAAACCGCTTGCGCTGCAGGCCAAGAGAATCGAGGACACGGGGACAATCATCAGAGCGTTCGAAGGACACAAGGTGTCCAGATTCGGGAGATATCGACCTTCGTTTTTGCAGTGCTCCCTTTACCGCAAAAACATCGATATTTGTTACGTCTGTGAAAAGCTGGGACATCGGTCTGACGTCTGTCCAAACCCAGCTGAAACCATCTGCAGAGGCTGCGCGATCAAGAACCCAGATAGCCTGCACCCGTACAATCCAAGATGCAGGCTGTGCGACGGTCACCATCCCCCGGCAGACAAGGAGTGCAAGAACAGGTTCTTAGTGCCATATGTCGTCAGACGCAGACGTTAGGAAAGATCGCGAGCAGCGGCAGAAGCCCGGGACGCATCAATCACATCGAGTCCAGACATTAACTAAAAGCACCTTAGTCCACCCTACGGGACCCAGAGCATCCAGACTACACAAGAACAAGAAAGGCGGCCCCACACCAGGGGGAGGTCGCGTTCCAGAAGAGGTTCTAGACCCAAGGCCCGCTCCCAATCACGGGGGCACTCGAGTTCTCAAGGTCACCATCAGGGTCGGGATCAGCCTGGGCGGCACCCGAATGGCCAGCTGCCTGGCATTCCGTTCGAGATCACGGCTTCCAACCCGGGGAGGACGCCTGTAGTTACATGGAAAGGCAGCTGGGCTGAGTGAGTGCGCAATGGCGCGGCAGAGGTGATGACAGGTAAGCTGTCAGAGCATGATAGAATTACACAGCTAGAGCAAGAAAACGCGAGACTCACAAAATTGAATGAGACGCTATCAGCTGAGTTGAAGGAAATAAAAAATTTTCTCACTAAGATAACCAGCGCGCAGTCTTCACAGCCAATGCCTCAGCCAGTTGATGTCCCTGTGGCTAAAAACGTGGGGGAATCGAGAACCACAAAAAAGAGGGCAGTCATGGCAGAACACGTGGAAGCCAACCGAACGACCATGTCAGATTGGATTGGATTGGATAAACTTTTATTTGGTCCTCCAAAACACAGATCACTGTGTTGCGGGCAGCTCCCACGTGGGGACTGAGATGCCAAGCTCCTCAGCAGCCTCGCGGGCTTGGTGGACAGCCCAGAGCTGATCTGCCAAGGATGAGCTGCGGATTGCCGCCTCCCATCTGGCAGAGGTGATGTGCGATAAATGAGCGAATTTGGTGCACTGCCAGAGCATGTGTTCTAATGAAGCTATTTCCCCACAATGTGGACAAAGATTACTTGGATATAGGTCAGGGTACATGATGTGTAACATTTTCAAACTAGGGTACATCCGCGTTTGCAAAAGCCTTAATGTAAGTGCTTGGGGCCGGGTTAGATTTTTGTGAGGTGGAGGAAAAATCCTTCTAGAAAGGTAGAAATGTTTCGTGAGCTCGTTATATGTTGTAAGAATTTCCCGGTTATCCCCTTCAACACTAGAACGCATTTCCGGGGAGGCGCGGTTGGAGAGTTCTCGCGCCGCCTCGTGTGCTGCTTCGTTGAGATTGGGAGGAGAATCGTTGATTTGTCCAAGGTGAGCTGGGAACCAACTCAGAAGATGATGTGTTATGTTCTTGCCTTGCAGTAATTTTAGCGTTTGTTCACAGACCGTCCCCTTGGCGAACGCCCGTAGTGCTGGCATGGAATCACTGTAGACCACTTCAATGTTATCTATCTTAAGTGCTAAGGCGATGGCCACTTGTTCCGCAATGATTGGGTCTTTCGTCCTGACCGTCGCTGAGTTGACGACATGGCCAGCCCCATCGACTACCACTGCCACAAACGCTTTCCCATTGGCGTAGGAAGCCGCGTCAACAAATACGACCCCTCGTTCCTCGTTTGAGACTTGACGAAGTATAGTCCTGGCCCTCGCTACTCTTCTTCCGACGTTGTGTTCTGGATGCATGTTTCTCGGTATAGGAGATACCGTGATAGTCTCCCTGATGTTGTCAGGGATATCATTGTAATTGCGTCTGATTGCTATTGGGTTTTGGCCCAGCTCCTGCAGGATCATTCTCCCCGACCTTGTAGTAGATAACCTTGCAAACTGTGCTCTCTCTTGGGCTTCTGCTATTTCTTCGAGCGTGTTGTGTATGCCAAGCTCAAGCAGACGCTCGGTGCTGGTATGTATGGGTAGGCCCAGGACCTTCTTGATAACTTTCCTGAGGAGCACATTCAGTGTCTCGGACTCTGCTCTTGACCAGTTGTGCATTGCTGCCTCGTATGTGAAGTGACTTAGAACAAACGCATGCATCAACCTGATGAGGTTGTCTTCCTTGATCCCATTTCTTTTGTTGGCCACTCTGCGTATGAGGTGCACCGCACTGTCTGTTTTCCGAGTTAACTTGGCTATAGATTTGCTGTTGGCGCCGGTAGACTCTATCAGCATTCCCAGGACTTTGATGGAGTCGACCCTCTGGATGGCATCCCCTTGATTTGTACGGAGATGGATGTCTATCTGGTTTAACGGCTTCCATCCCCTGGGCTTTGGTCCCCGGCGTGCAGTCCGATAAAGCAAAATTTCTGACTTACTCGAGGAGCACTTGAGCCCGGAAGGGCGAAGGTAGTCTTCCACGGTGTCAATCGCCTCTTGCAGAGCGCTCTCAATCTGCCCCTCGCTTCCACCTGTGCACCAGATGGTAATGTCATCTGCGTAGATGCTGTGCTTCAATCCTTCAATGCTCGATAATTTATTTGACGGTCCAATCATGGCAATGTTAAACAGCATTGGTGAAATCTCTGCCCCATGTGGCGTGCCCCTTGCTTCTAGTTCGATTTCTGCGGTCTCGATATCTGCAATCTTCATCACGGCTTTTCGATCTGTAAGAAAGGACCATATGTAGTCATAGAAGGCTTTCGCTAGACCAAGCTTGGAAATTGCTTCGAGTATGAATGAATGGTGGATGTTGTCAAACGCTTTTTCTAGATCTAGGCACAGAATGGCTCTCACGTCTCTGGTTTCATTGTCAATGACCTGGTGTTTGATAAGCTTCAATGCATCTTGTGTGGATAGCCCTGCCCTGAATCCAACCATATTGTGTGTATATATGTTGTTATCTTCCGAGTACTTGTTTATCCTGTGCAGTATGGCATGTTCTGCGACCTTGCCGATACATGATGTCAAGGATATTGGCCTCATGTTGTCCAAGTTAGGGGGCTTTCCTGGCTTAGCAATAAGAATCGTGCTGGCCAGCTTCCACTGCTCCGTCACCCTGCCTTCTTTCCATGCTGAATTGATCATATCCCTCAGGGTTTCCATTGAATCGTCATCAAGGTTACGCAGGGCCTTGTTTGATATACCGTCAGAACCAGGGGCCGACCTGCCGTTGCGATCATGCAAGGCTCTTCTGATCTCCTCGATGTTAAAGTCGCCCTCAAGACCTGGATTTGGCGTGCCCTGGTACTGTCTACTTGGTGGTGCCAATCCTCTTTTGATTGGGAGGTACTTATGCACGAGCTGCTGGACAACTTGCTGTTCTGTAGTGCGCCCTATCTCTTTATGCAAAATTCGAGCGATGACATGCTTTTGATTTGTTTGGTGGTGTTTTCGTTGAGGAGATGCTTTAACATATTCCATGTCTTGCCATTGCGCATCTGACCATCGACGGAGTTGCAGATTTCGTCCCATTGCTGCCTCGATAGTGCGCGACAATGTTCCTCGACTGACCTGTTTACCTCAGCTATCTTCTTCCTCAGTCTTCGGTTCAGGCGCTGACCCTTCCAACGGTTCAGTAGTGCTTGCTTTGCCTCAAGAAGATGAGCAAGCCGGCTATCCATTCTTTCAACCGGAAGATCTGTGGTAATGGTGGAGGAGACGGATTTGATGTCATCTTTAATCTGTTTGACCCACTGCTCCAAGCCTTGTCTGTGGCCATCTTGTTCCCTTTCCATCCTTATCTTCCTGAACTTATCCCAGTCTGTGAAGTGGAATTCTCTCTGCTTTTTACGCTCCACGGAGAAGATAGTGGCAAGAATGCAGTGGTCACTCCCTAGTCTACAGCAAGGTTCATCCACTGGGCCTTCTTGATGTTCCTTACAAATGTAAGGTCCGGGGAGGAATCCCTGCAGCAAGATGTACCAAGCCTTGGTGGTAGGCTGGGGTCTGTGATTAGGGTGAGATCAAGTTCACTGGCACTTTGCCAAAATCGATTTCCTTTCCCAGTGTTGTACTTGTAACCCCATGTATGATGAGGGGCGTTGAAATCACCTGCTATGACGAGTGGACATTCCCCGGCGATATTAACAGCTTTCTTTAGAACCGTCTTGAACCCTTGCTTTTGTTCCTTTGGACTGCTGTATATATAAGAATGAAAATGCTCTGACGGTTGCTGGTACCAGGCACGATCTCTACCAAGACGTGTTCCAATCGGCCTGCTTCTATCTTGAGGTCATGGGTTACGTGCGTTAGTTTGTTGCATATGAAGGTGCAGACTCCCCTCCCTTCAGTATCCCCTATTACAGGCCGGAATCCAGGCAACGTTGCTTGCGGTGAAAGGGTCTCTTGTAATAATATAATATGAGGCTTTTCTTGGCTGCTCCTGATATACTGCTGCAGGGTTGCCTTCGTTTTAAGGTAACCTCTACAGTTCCATTGCCAGATACGAAATACTTCACGTAGCGCTGCCATCATGGTTATTACATGGGTGGCCAGAGCCTGATGCTGCACCTGTCGACAGGTTTGGTACCACTAGTATTGGTGGCCGAAGGGGTGAGCTTGGTGCATGAAGAGGCCTTGCTGTGTTTTGCAGATATGATTCGACCTTTGTAATGCGCAAAGTCATATGCTCTTCCAGTGCCGCCACGCTTGATTGTAGCCTACCCATCTGCTCGCTAAGATTGGCTACTACTTTGCTGAGCGTCTCAAACACCTCTTTCATATCTGACATGGTCGTTTGGTTGGCTTCCACGTGTTCTGCCATGACTGCCCTCTTTTTCGCGGTTCTCGAGTCCCCCACGTTTTCAGCCACAGAGACATCAACTGGCTGAGGCATTGGCTGTGAAGATTGCGCGCTGGTTAGCTTAGTGAGAAGAATTTTTATTTCCTTTAACTCAGCTGATAGCCTCTCATTTGATTTTGTAAGTCTCGCGTTTTCTTGCTCTAGCTGTGCAATTCTATCATGCTCAGGCAGCTTACCTGTCATCACCTCTGCCCCGCCGTTGCGCACTCGCTCAGCCCAGCTGCCTTTCGAAGTAACTGCAGGCGTCCTCCCCGGATGTGAAGCCGTGATCTCGAACTGAACGCCAGGTAGCTGGCCGTTCGGGTGCCGCCCAGGCTGATCCCGACCCTGATGGTGACCTTGAGAACACGAGCGCCCCCTTGATTGGGAGCGGGCCTTGGGTCTAGAACCTCTTCTGGAACGCGACCTCCCCCTGGAGTGGGGCCGCCTTTCCTGTTCTTGTGTAGTCTTGATGCTCTGGGTCCCGTAGGCTGGAATAAGCTGCTTGTCATTGATGTCTGGACTCGATGTGATTGATGCGTCCCGGGCTTCTGCGGCTGCTCGCGATCTTTCCCAACGTCTGCGTCTGACGACGTATGGCACTAAGAACCTGTTGTTGCACTCCTTGTGTGCCGTGGGATGGTGACCGTCACACAGCCTGCATCTTGGATTGCACTGGTGCAGGCTATCTGGGTTCTTGATTTCGCAGCCTCTGCAGATTGTTTCAGCTGGGTTCGGACAGACGTCAGCCCGATGTCCCAGCTTTCCGCAGACGTAACAAATATCGACGTTCTTGCGGTAAAGGGAGCACTGCAAAAGTGAAGGTCCATATCTCACGAATCTGGGCACCTTGTGTCCTTCGAACGCTATGATGATTGTCCCGGTGTTCTTGATTCTCTTGGCCTGCAGCGCGAGCGGGTTGTTCGCGTTCACAATCTTTCGGATCAAAATGTCCTGAGTATCGCTTACGGGGATCCCGCGAATCACTCCTTTACAAGTGTCGTGGGGTGCCGCGGCGTACGCGCTAACCTCGAAAACTTTGCCTCCAATGTCAATTTGCTTGACCTTGAGGTATCTTGAAGCTCTGTCTTGGTCCGGAGTGCTTGCCACCATAATGTTCTGCTGCAAGTTGGAGCAGATGATATCCTGCATGGCCTCTTCCTCTTTGATGCCAGCCGCCAGTACTATCGCGTCTGCCACGGCTCCAGTGCCAATTCTCGAGATATTTAATCCTCCACGTGGTCGTAGCACAATTTGCTGAAGTCCTTAGGTAGTGGCGGCATGCGTCCAGCTCGCACGATTGTATGCCTGGTGTCATACCTTCTACGACAGGCTCGAGCGTCTCCCGCAACGCCGGCCTCGGTCGAACCCTTGGCAGCAGGAACGCTAACCGCGGCTTGCTTATTCCTTGAGCGTCTTGTTTCGGCTTCCTTCCAACCCATTTCTTCCGTGCAATCCTCTGGAGAGATGTCCTCTCCATCTACTTGGTATTCCATTCTGTTGCAGATACTGGAACGCGCAGAGCGTTGAGTCGCGTTGGCGCCGGGCCGGCGCATCGGCGACAATCGCCTCCTTAGTTAGGCCTAAATCCCCCGGTGGCGTTGCCGTGTAAAAATGTCCCAAAAAACGGTTTAAAAGTCCACTCACCGGCACAAAGGTAGTATCTGCTGATTTCTTAAGAACTTAGGCACACGATGAGAGTAAAAGCTTGGCGACAAATTCGTGAATACCACAGGAAACCATTCTTGAAAGCAGGAGCCGATCTTCGCGCGTCCGCACTGGCCGGCCCCTAGAGCGTCTCCCAAGCCGAACGTAAGCGTCGGCTGAGGATGACCAACCGACCATGTCAGATATAAAAGAGGCCTTTGACACGCTCAGCAAAGTAGTAGCCAATCTTAGCGAGCAGATGGGTAGGCTACAATCAAGCATGGCGGCACTGGAAGAGCATATGACTTTGCGCATTACAAAAGTCGAAGCATATCTGCACAACACAGCAAGATTTTCTCATACACCAAATTCACCTCTTCGGCCACAAATACTAGTGGTACCAAACCTGTCGAGAGGTGCAGCATCAGGCTCTGGCGGCCCATGTATTAACCATGATGGCCGTGCTACGTGAAGCATTTCGTATCTGGCAATGGAACTGTGGAGGTTACCTTAAAAGAAGGCAACCCTACAGCACTATATCGGGAGCAGCCAAGAAAAGCCTCATATTATATTATTACAAGAGACCCTTTCACCGCAAGCAATGTTGCATAGATTCCGGCCTGTAATAGGGGATACTGAAGGGAGGGGAGTCTGCACCTTTGTATGCAACAAACTACCGCATGTAACCCACGACCTCAAGATAGAAGCAGGCCGGTTGGAACATGTCTAGTTAGAGATCGTGCCAGGTACCAGCAACCGTCAGAGCATTTTCATTCTTAATATACACAGCAGTCCAAAGGAACAAAAGCAAGGGTTCAAGACGGTTCTAAAGAAAGCTGTTAATATCACCGGGGAATGTCCACTCGTCATAGCAGGTGATTTTAACGCCCCTCATCATACATGAGGTTACAAGTACAACACTGGGAAAGGAAATCGACTTTATCAAAGTGCCAGCGAACTTGATCTCACCCTAATCACAGACCCCAGCCTACCAAAAAAGCTTGGTACATCTTGCTGCAGGGATTCCACACCGGACCTTACATTTGTAAGGAACATCAAGAAGGCCCAGTCGATGAACCTTGCTGTAAACCTAGGGAGTGACCACTCCATTCTTGCCACTACCTTCTCCGTAGAGCATAAAAAACAGAGAGAGTTCCACTTCACAGACTGGGATAAGTTCAGGAAGATAAGGATGGAAAGGGAACAAGATGGACACAGACAAGGCTTGGAGCAGTGGGTCAAACAGATTAAAGAGGACATCGAAATCCGTCCCCTCCCCCATTACCACAGATTTTCCAGATAGCTGGCTCGCTCATCTTCTTGAGGCAAAGCAAGCACTACTGAATCGTTGGAAGCGTCAGGGCCTGAACCAAAGACTGAGGAAGAAGATAGCTGAGGTAAACAGATGAGTCGAGGAACACTGTCGCGCACTATCCAGGCAGCAATGGGACAAAATCTGCAAGTCCGTCGATGGTCAGATGCGCAATGGCAAGACATGGAATATGTTAAAACATCTCCTCAACGAAAACACCACCAAAACAAATCAAAAGCATGTTATCGCTCGAATTTGCATAAAGAAATAGGGCGCACTACAGAACAGCAAGTTGTGCAGGGGGAGTGCATAAGTACCTCCCAATCAAAAGAGAATTGGCACCACCAAGTAGACAGTACCAGGGCATGCCCAATCCAGGTCTCGAGGCCGACTTTAACATCGAGGAGGTCAGAAGAGCCTTGCATGATCTCAATGGCAGGTCGGCCCCTGGCCCGGACGGTATATCAAACAAGGCCCTTCGTAACCTTGATGACGATTGAATTGAAACGCTGAAGGATATGATCAATTCAGCATAAAGAGAAGGCAGGGTGCCAGAGCAGTGGAAGCTGGCCAATACGATCCTTATTCCTAAGCCAGGAAAGCCCCCTAACTTGGACAACATGGGCCAATATCCTTGACATCATGTATCAGCAAGTATGCAGAACATGCCATACTACACAGGATAAACAAGTACTTAGAAGATAACGACATATATACACACAATAGGGTTGGATTCAGGGCAGGGCTATCTACACAAGATGCATTGAAGCTTATCAAACACCAGACCATCGACAATGAAACCAGAGACGTGAGAGCCAGTCTGTGCCTATATATTGAAAAAGCGTTTGACAACATCCACCACTCATTCATACTCGAAGCTATTTTCAAGCTTGGTCTGGGGAAAGCCTTCTATGACTACGTATGGTCCTTTCTTACAAATCGGAAAGCCGTGATGAAGATTGCAGATATCAAGACCACAGCAATCGAACTAGAAGCAAGGGGCACGCCGCAAGGGGCAGTTATTTATCCAATGCTGTTCAGCATTGCCATGATTGACTGTCAAAGAAATTATCGAGCATTGAAGGATTGAAGCACAGCATCTACGCAGATGACATTACCATCTGGTGCACAGGTGGAAGCGAGGGGCAGATTGAGAGCGCTCTGCAAGAGGCGATTGACACCGTAGAAGAGTGCCTTCGTCCTTTTGGGCTAGAGTGCTCCTCGAGGAAGTCAGAAATTTTACTGTATCGGACTGCACGCCGGAGACCGAAGCCCAGGGGGTGGAAGCCATTAAACCAGATAGACATCCACCTCCGTACAAATCAAGGAGATGCCATCCAGAGGGTCGACTCCATCAAAGTCCTGGGCATGCTGATAGAGTCTACCGGCGCCAACAGCAAATCTATAGCCAAGTTCACTTAGAAAACAGACAGTGTGGTGCACCTCATACGCAGAGTGGCCAACAAAAGAAATGGGATCAAGGAAGACAACCTCATCAGGTTGATGCATGAGTTTGTTCTAAGCCACTTTACGTACGAGGCAGCAATGCATAACTGGTCAAGACCAGAGTCCTAGACACTGAATGTGCTCCTCAGGAAAGTTATCAAGAAGGTCCTGGGCCTACTCATACATACCAGCACCGAGCGTCTACTTGAGCTTGGCATTCACAACACGCTCGAAGAAATAGCAGAAGCCCAAGAGAGAGCACAGTTTGCAAGGCTATCTACAACAAGGTCGGGGAGAATGATCCTGCAGGAGCTAGGCCACACCCAATGGCAATCAGACGCAATTACAATGATATCCCCAAAAACATCAGGGAGAATATCACCGTATCTCCTATACCAAGAAACATGCATCCAGAACACGACATCGGAAGAAGAGTAGCGAGGGCCAGGACTATACTTCGTCAAGTCTCAAACGAGGAACGAGGGGTCGTATTTGTTGACGCGGCTTCCTACGCCAATGGGAAAGCGTTTGTGGCAGTGGTGGTCGATGGGCCTGGCCATGTCGTCATCTCAGCGACGGTCAGAACGAAAGACCCAGTCATTGTGGAACAGGTGACCATCGCCTTAGCACTCAAGATGGATAACATTGAAGTCGTCTACAACGATTCCATGACAGCATTACGGGCGTTCGCCAAGGAGACGGTCTCTGAACAAACGCTGGGAATACTGCAAGGCAGCAATATAACGCATCATCTTCTGAGTTGGTTCCCAGCTCACCTTGGACAAATCCATTCCCCTCCCAATCTCAATGTAGCAGCACACGAGGCGGCGCGAGACGTCTCCAACCACGCCTCCCCAGGGACGCGTTCTACTGGTGAAGGGGATAACCGGGATATTATTACAACAAATAACGAGCTCACTAAACATTTCTACCTGTCTAGAAAGATTTTCCCTCCACCTCACGAAAAGCTAACTCGACCACAAGCACTTACATTAAGACTTTGCAAACGCGGATGTACCCTACTTTGAAAATGTTACACATCATGTACCCTGACCTATACCCGAGTAATGTTTGTCCACAATGTGGGGAAATAGCTTCATTAGAACATATGCTCTGACAGTGCACCGAATTCGCTCATTTATCGAACATCACCTTTGCCAGATGGGAGGCGGCAATCCACAGTTCGTCCTTGGCAGATCAGTTCTGGGCTGTCCACCAAGCCCGCGTGGTGGCTGAGGAGCTTGGAATTTCAGTCCCCACGTGGTAGCTGCCCGCAACATAATGATTTGTGTTTTGGAGGACCAAATAAATGTTTATTCAATCCAATCATGATGCGCTTGTGGCCGTTTTGCTAGCTCCACATATACCAAATTTGGTGTTATGTCACGTCAATGCACGACGAACTATATGACTGGTGCAGACAAGATAATCCTGACACGCGTGTCATGTAAGAACATGACAACATACCACGCTCATAGCGTTCTCACGGCTGTTTCGCTAGCTCCACTTATACCAAGTTTGGTATCACGTGACGTTAATAGATGGCGAAGCTAAACTACACATCCAAACATGATAAATTTGACACGGAAGTCATGTACGACATCGTTTACCTCCACCTAGTACCGTTGTGCTGATTTTAGAGTGACATATCATCAATTCTCATTCGCGTTTCGCATATTATCGACTCCCACTGTACGTGGGATCTGCCAACTTTTTTTAAATCTATCTAGCCACCTACGGCCTTTAGCTCTCCTGGCAATCTTGATTATGAGATCTCTACCAAAATATTAATGGCAAACATAACTGTTTTACGAGCATAACTGACTAGTCATTACATGGAAATTATGATATGTATATCATGAATGTCATGATTTACATTTCATAGTATTTCTGCTCTTGCGGTGGTTTCATTCACATAACATATTGAAAAAACTGGTATGGTATGACATGACTGCATGGCGAACATTAGTGACGAACACTAACGTGGAAATCACGACATGCATGCCATGGAACTCATGACTACATGGGACGCTAATGGTGTGCTCGCGGGTGTTTCACTAGCGTCAAATATGAAAAATTGTAATTATGGGACGTGAATGGATGGCCAAGATATGTGACTTGTGCAAACATGATAATCATCAGATGTGTGTCATGTAACAACATGACAACACTCACACTCACGGTGCGCTCACGACCGTTTCACTAGCTTCGCGTATACCAGATCTGACATGACATGACTTGAATGGATGATGAATATATATCGCTGGTGCAAACCTGATAATCATGCCATATGCGTTTTATGTAAGATCATGACTATGCCACGCTCATGATGTGCACGCGGCTGTTATGCTAGCTCACATATACCAAATTTGGCATAACGTAACGTGAAAGACGACAAAGGTAAATGACACGTTCAAACATGATAATCATACGTGTCATGTGTGGCATACTTTACATGCCTATCACTGCTGGTGCTGGTATTTGAAACGTGAGTGGTGCCGTCGTTATGCGACTCTAAACAGCATACTTGCATCTTATCTAGATACGTGAGTGCACATACCATTGATTGATATGTGGGGTTTAACGTCCAAAAACCACTCTGATTTTGAGAGACGCCGTAGCGGAGGGCTTCGGAAATTTAGACCACCTGGGGTTCTTTAACGTGCACTCAAATCTGAGCACACGGGCCTAAAACATTTCCGCCTCTATCTGAAATGCAGCCGCCGCAGCCGGGATTCGAACCCGCGCCCTGTGGGTCAGCAGCCAAGTACCGTGCACATACCATTACTGCTTGCGTTTATTGTATACAACGTTCGTCCGTATCGTGCCGTTGTGCTGATTTTAAAGTCACATATCATCGTTTCTTCCTCGTGCTTCGCATATCATCGATTCCCACTTTACGTGGGACCTGCCATTTCTTTTTCTAAACACGCAATTACGTTTTGAGATTCTTGCAGCCATTGGGCCAGAGGTAGAGCTTACCGCTATCTATAGTAGAGCATATACCGTATTCTAAATTATGAAACATTTTTCTAAACACAAGGGTCAAATGTTTCGTTTTTGCATTTCGTGTAAATACTTTAATACTTAAGTTTCATTGAGACGTTAGAGATTCAGATGCCTTTTTTCATTTTTTAGCCCTACCTGTTGAATAAATATTCCCTAAACGTCTCAAATTAGAGGTCTACACTGTAAACAAAAGTTAGCCGAGATGGGAGTTTCTCCAGCACATGAGCCCACAAAACTCCCCTGCCCCAATTATTTACTCCCTGGTAGGGAGTGAACTCGGCACATGTCATCGTAAAACGCCCCCTCCTTACTCACAGAGTTTATGAACGACATGACCTTGTTAAACTCCCAAAGGAGTTTCAGGTCATGTGGTTACAAACTCCCTATAGGAGCTTTAAAAACCCTCTTTGGGCGTGACGTGTGTGTGTGTGTGTGTGCGTGCGTGTGCGCGCGTGTGTGTGTGTGTGTGTGTGTGTGTGTACGGGCATATCTTTGCACGTCGGTGTGAAACACATGTGCTTTGTGTGGCTAACCGTGTAAGCATCTGTCAACAGGCAACGAAATTATAAGTGCAGCGAAGAATAGCAACGACCGGTTGGTATTCACTGGAAATATTTCAATATATTTCGCACCGTTAAACCACGCTGCACATCGGTCCGATTCCTCAACGAAACGTCCTGAATGCCACGCTTCAAAGGGCCGAGTAACAAAAAACTTCGAAGAATAAATTAATGGTAGCAAAAGTAAGCTGTTACGATCGTCAGCGGCTGCTCCTGGAGTTTCACCATCAGAAACTTCGAAGTGGTCTGAAGTAGGCTCCGCTCGACTACGGCAGGCTGGCCGGCAACCGGTCTGACAGTTGCGCCGGCGACGCGCTCGCCCCGTCTCTGCCAATAGTGGCTTCTCGGAGTGTCACCGGTATTTCACCGGCTGTAACATCTAAGTGGTAAGAAGGCCTCGCTATGCCGTCGGTATCAAGCCGGCATCGTATCGAACTCGCACTGTGCGCTGGCCACCGCGGCAAGCGCTACGAGCTAGCACCGACCACCGGCGATGCAAAGAATGTGTTTCACAAAAAATGAAGGCTGCTGGGATGTATAACAGTCTTCTGCGCCTTGCGACCGCAGCTGTCAATGACTAACTACAAGGCGAGCGCCGAACGAGGCGGAGTACGATCGTCAGCGATTGCACCGTAAAACTTCGAAGCGGTTCAAAGTAGGCTTCGCTCGACTACGGCAGGCTGGCCGGCAACCGGTCTGAGAGTTGCACCGGCGACGCGCTCGCCCCGTCTCCTCCGATAGTGGCTTCTCGGAGTGTCACCGGTATTTCACCGGCTGCAACATCTAAGCGGTAGGAAGCCCTCGCTATGGCGTTGGTATCAAGCCGGCATCGTATCGAGCTCGCACTGCGCACCGGCCGCCGTGGCGAGCTCTGCGAGCTATACATGCAATGCATGCGAGCAACGGGAACAGCGACTGCGAACCGTCTCATTCGTTTAAGTATATCGCTCCGTAGCTTAAACTGCGTAGAGAGCGGACACCTATTTCTGTGCATGGGAAAAACGAGACGTAAACTGCACATCAGCAAGCATTTTGTGATCGCCAGCTGTCATTCATCAAATCACCGTGCCGTACTCGTGATTGAGGCCTAGTCGTGGAACGCGGTAGCGGCGGTCTACCTCGGTTCATCGCTGGAGCTGCTGAATGTGCCTCGTTAATGTGTTCATTCAAGGCCGCGCGCACTTTGTGTATGATTGAGTGCATTTTACGGGTCCACAAACAGCACTGCTGATGCGAATTCAGCCTGTACGACAGAGCGTCAACTGATAAAACTTTTTTGTTATAGTAAAAAAATATTAATTATTAGGCAGGATTAGGATAAAAGGCATGTGTGTTGAAGTGCTTACATCAGACCACCGCAAGTTCGTACTTACGCCGTGCGTATTTATTGCTTAATTATTAGAAAAAAAAGGCTTTCTCCTCAGCTACAGGAGGTCAGAATGTGGTGCCTATATATACTCGGTGGCCATATGGTAAGTGTGTACTGCGTGTGGCAAGCTGTGATGAGTGCGAGTGTTGTGATATTACGTGAACGTTGTGATAATGTTTGTGTACTGTAATCATTGTTGTGCGTATTAAATGTAATGTAAATAAAGTTACGCTTGCGCATGGTATGGCTGCTGACATAATTTTTTTTCTCGGTCGATGCAAAAAATTTACTCCCATACTTACCTGAAAAAGTTCCCCTATGGATGTAAATTAAAACACCCTGATACCATGCGAAAACCCCCTTCTGATGGGGAGTAAATTTTTTACTCCCAGAAACGGGTTTTTTAAAACTCCCATCTGGGTGTGCGCTAGAGGACAAGGTCATTTACTCCCATTTCGGCTTATTTCTGTTTACAGTGTACTCAGAATCAAATGCGCTATGTATTTGCACGTGTTGAATAATGAAGATCTTAGATGATGTGCTCAGAAACCACACAGTCACGCCAATATGTGCAGCTAAGTGACGACCGTACCACCCATGAATTTTGTGTTCACGCGTTTTCTCTCACATCAAGGGCCTTTTCGCGGCAAGAATGTTCGTATGGGCATTGTGAAATGGCGGTATACTACAACGAATAAAGATGGCCCATCTCATAAGCGTCGCTTTAGACATTTAACCACAAATGAAATATGGAAATTGAAGTGCATCAAAGGTACAATTAGGAAGGGCGGCTGCTTGCGAGTCGTCTTCCTCGTCTCGGTCGTCAGGCGGCGGCGGCGCGCGAAGTGCAGCGCGAAGCCAGCGCTGTCTGGCGACGTGTCCGAGCCCTTCTCGAGCTGTAGCGGCGGGTCTGTGCCTGTGCCCACGTGACCCTCGTCTCCTAACGGCAGGCTTCCTTGCACGAGCAGCGTGATGGCGGTGGCGCTCGCTGCGACGAGACAGAAGATGCCCATAGCGACTTTTCTGCGCGGCAAAGGCCCGTACGCTTGTTCCGTGCCGGCTGTTGCTGTCGCTGACGAAGAGCCTGAGGGCAACGCAGATGAGGCCAGTCCGCTGCTCTTGCTGCCGGAGCTGTCGGCACTGCCCATCAACCGAAATTTCCTGGGGGATGCGTTAAGAAGCATTGGCAAGAAGAAAAGAAATCAGCAGGGAAAAGAACGTCCACAGTAAGAACTCATATTATGTATATTCCACTATGTCAGCGCTATTCATGGATGTCGCGATTTCCGTCATGTTTTCGAGTTCCGGCGTTGATTCACAGCAATTGGCCTGGAGAGACCCTACGGCATTTATGACTGACGAAAAACATGAGGATTACAAAATACGAAAAGGTGGAGTTCAACAAGTATCCAGAAAGACACCTTTCAGGAAAAAAGCGCGAAGGCAAAGCAAGAGACCATTGCCGACATCTATTATCATTGAGCCAGGACAAGCGAGCATTAGCTCGCAAATAGCCGCTTTTATCAATTGGCCAGCTGGTGCAAGCAGCGTGGCCAGTAAACACAAGCAGCCATGTTGTTTTGAGTAAGATATTACACTGTCGCGCTTAAAACCCAGTGTGATTGCACACATTCAAGGGCTATGATATTTGAGGCCCGAGCTTGTTCCCTGAAGGCACAAAAAAACTGAACAAGTATGTGAAGTAAGAGCGGGCATCCATGCTTGCCCCTTTCTAAACTGCATGTATTGCGCAAAAACACGCCGCACTTGGAGTTATATTGAACGCGTCTTGGGCAGTACACATAATAGGTTTTAATGGTGGCCTGTATGTGCAACAGTTTTCGGTTCCAATTTAAAATTAAAATGCTCGTCGAAGGCTTCACTAAGCTTGAACAGTCCCGAAAAAGATTGTTCATCGCAGCCTCGTGGAATAATGCTTAATAGGTGCCCCTTATTTTCTGCTCGCCTTTGCACTTATGCCTAAATTAGCCCCATGCGCATGATCGTCTCCAAGGGTTAATTACACTTTCCTTTCATCGACTGCTAACTAACAGTCTACAAAGTGCAACCACTGAGATTTACCCATATTTTTCCGCACCTGAAACCTGCCTCTTTTTTTGTCGTACGCAGGACGCGACGCCGACGAAAAACAAAGGGCCTGGAGCACCGGCCGTAGAAGGAAGAGCTGCAGCCGAGAGCCAGGTAGACGCTCACAGAGCGGTCTTTATTACCACGTACAGCGCAATGCAATGGAAGTACACCCCCTTGGGGCAAGAGTGCTAGTTCCCAAAACGAGGCCGAAACCACTATGCAACACCTATCCCTCTCCTTCGTTCAATCTATAGTTTAACAATAGTCGCACATAGTCATACGATGCTCAGCCATCTGCTTTGTCATTTCAGAGTCCTCTGGGACAAATTAGCGAGCGCTTCGTGTCGTATTTTTCATCTTACGGACCTGTTATCTCCTAGGAAAAAAATGTACGAGAGAAAACTTTATATACCCAGAAAACCACGCGCATAGGCTAAAGCTTTACCGTGACCGTTATATACCAGTAAAAAAGATAAAAATAGAGCTTTCCAGTGCTTGGTTTTCCAGACGTGGTATTGGATTTTCGTGCCCCGTTGAGCAGAATCTGTTGCACTGAGGGTACAGTTCATTATCACGAAGTTGCGCCATGCGAGTATTGAATAAGAGTGTCTGCCACGCACGGTTTAGTTATTTCGCTTTATTCTGTTTCCTCGTACTCTCACTACTCCACTGCATTTCAAAGCGTGGATACATTTCAATGCAAACAGTGATGCACATTACGGAGAAGTAAACGCATTGAGGGCGTACTCTGTGGATTCGGGCAGCGGGTCGGCGTCCGAGAGTCGGTAGGTGGCCGAGTACGTATTCGTCGACGTCGACTTTTCCGACGACTCGAAGGATATCATGGCGTACCGCGGATCAGATTTCGATTCCGCCACGAATTCGTACTTCGGGGCCTCGGAGCGCTCTCGGTCGTAGTACGGTGACCCGATTCCATCTTGTCCGAAGACAGGCGATCGAACACCCTGACCACCGAAGGACACCGGACTTCTGAGAAGGCCTGCGTTCGTCTCCTGAGACGGCTGCCGATGTGCTGAACGCGGCGATGGCACGAACGTCGGAGAACGGGCCGGAGAACGCCTCGAATCCTGCATTGCGCCACGGTTCGACAAGATGGCTGCGTGATCCAGTTAAGCTCGTGCCAGAGTATTCGTGACTTGATGCTGATGCTGATCACTTCAGATGAAGGCGCTCCCCCAAAGAGGGAGATGGGCCAAGAACGGAGCGACATGATACCTAAATGAGACTAAAATGAAATTAAAGCCAATCTGAATAATTAGTTTAAAAAGCCAATACACAAAAATGGTTGCTCAGCAAGCGTTCAAACCATCTCTTGTTCCTGACAGACATAGCTAAGAATTCTAAACTAAAGATCTGAAAAGGTTAGCTTTGACCAGCACGGTAATCTTTTAGTTGCGTTGATGTATTCAAACACAATGGAGAATATATCCCTGTGGCATAACCAAATGAAGTGCCACCAACTGATTAACGTACTGGTACATTTACATGTAGTCCTTACGTCTGCTATGGGGCTTCTAAAAGTATTTTTCTCTGATAACACTAACGACCACAAAATAAGAAGTTTTCAATTGTTTCAATTTCGTTGAAAAAGTGCACAGTGGTGCCGCCTTGCGTCGAGCTTTGTTAAGGTAATAATTTCCTTGCTTGCTTGCTTGATCCTTTCTTTCGGCTTTTACCCACTAAGGGGGATTTACCAAGAAGCCGGTGGTTAATGCAAGTCAATACTTTAGGATTATCCAGGCTAGAGAAATATTGTTACATTGGTTTGACTTGACGGGATTATATTGGCACAATGTGAAAACAAGGAAAAATTGGCAAATCCCACGTACAGTAGGAATCAATGATATGCGAAGCATGAATAAAAAATGTTGATATGTCACTTTAAGAGAAGCACAACGTTACGAAATGGAGGTAAATGATGCCGTACATGACTTTCGTGACATGATTATCATGTTTATAAGTGTCGTTTACTTTTGTAATCTTTTCACGTCGCGTGATACCAAATTTAATATATGTGGAGTTAGCGAAACGGCCGTGAGCACGGTATGAGCGTAGTATGTTGTCATGTTCTTACATTACACGTTTGTCAGGATTGTCATGATTGCACAGTAACTTATCTCGTCACCCATTGACGTCACGTAACACTAAATTTGGTATATGTGGAGCTAGCAAAACGGCCACGAGCGCATCATGAAGGGCCCAATACACTCCAATGTAGGGTAGACGCGCGCGCATAATGGGCACAGCGACGCTACGTTAGCCAATCGCAAGCACTCTATAGTCTGACGCCAGGCGCTACTAGCGTCCGTCGGTGAGAAATGCGACATGCTGCATTTCGCGCCGATGCAATAGAGTAACATTACTCAATGCCAATGCGTTGCCCAGACAACACTGTGTCTCCCTTTTTTCGTGACAGAGGGACGCCGGACGTACTGAAACGCGCATGTCTCAAAGCAACGCTGCGTGGAACGTGCCTGCGAGTATATGACAGGACCGGCACCTGGCCTTGACTGTGGCATGTAGTTGTCTTCTCACATGACACACATCTCATGGTTATTATGCTTGCACTAGTCACATACCTTCGCCATCCATTGGTGTCACGTAATACCAAATTTGGCATACGTGAAGCTAGAGAAACAGCATAAAGCTCATCATGAGTGTGGCATGTAGTCATGTTGTTACATGACACGCATGTCGTGATTATTATGTTTGGATTTGTCATTTACCTATGTCATCCGTTCGCGTCGCGTAATACCGAGTTTGGTACATGTGAAGCTAGCCAAACCGTCACGAGAGCATCATGAGCGTGGCATGTAATCATGATTTTACATGACACGCATCTCATGATTGTCATGTTTGCACCAGTCACATACCTTCGTCATCTATTCACGTACCATAATACCAAAATCGGTATATCTGACACTAGCGAAACAGCCGCAAGCGCATCGTGACTGTGGCATGTAGTCATGTTGTTACATGACACACATGTCATTATTTTCATGTTAAAGTATGTCGCTTGTGTTTTCCATGCAATCATGTCATACCATATCAGTTTTGCAACATGCCATGTGAACGAAACTGGCGCAAGAGCTACAGGGCCATAAAATGTAAATCATGACATTCATGGCATACATGTCGTGATTTTCTTGTTATGACTACTCAAATACGTTTTTCATACATTCATGTTATGCCATACCAAGTTTGGTATTGATACCATTATCGCAACGGCCAGGAGAGCTGATAGTCATTGGCGGCTAGATAAGTAGATAGATACACTCAAAGTCGCCGAAGTTCGCTAAGAAATGCTTCGCATTTAAAAGTGAAAGAAAAGAAATAATACAATTTTTGAATAACTGAGGTGTAATCATTATATCCAACACTTCTGAAGGGGAAGAAGTGTAGTAGGTAAATACTAAATGTAAGATTGGTTAGTAAAAATTGAGAGCTGACAAATGGCTCGGCAAGGTAACCTTGTTGTGTCACATAGAAATTCGCAGGGGGCCCCGCAGACGTCGCTGTCACTGAGTCCTAATGAAGAAGCCCCAAAGGACAAAATATTCGAAGTAGTAAGTGAAATTTACAGTGTTTTTAATAAAATTTCGAATCATTTTTTTTCTTGTAAATGCGAAGCATTTCTTGGAGAACTTTGGCGACTTTGAGCGTATATATGTATCAGTCTAACCGCTTGCGTTTGGGTGCTCTCGTGGTCACCCCCTTAGCTTGGCGTGAACCAAAATTGAATAATTGATATGTGGGCATTAACGTCCCAAAACCATCATATGAATATGAGAGACGCCGTAGTGGAGGGCTCCGAAAATTTCGAACACCTGGGGTTCTTTAACGTGCACCCAAATCTGAGGACACGGGCCTACAACATTTCCGCCTTTATCGGAAATGCAGCCGCTGCAGCCGGAATTCGATCCCGCAACCTGCGGGTCTGCAGCCGAGTACCTTAGCCACTAGACTACTGCGGTGGGGCATCAACCAAAATTAGCATGGGAGGGTAAGATGGTTTGACGAATATGACGCGCTGGTCAAGACATAAATATCGTCACAATCCCATCGCGTACGTCGTCAAACACTTCCCGCCAGACAGTGGCACACACCCACGGCCAGGTATGTGCCGCTGGTAAGCGGCTAAGTGCCACCGGTGACTAACACTTAGTATCTACCAAGGAACGTTGAGAACAGAAGCGGGCAATTTTAACACGCGAGCGTTAAGCAATACCCGACATCGGTAGCGTCGACCCAACGAAGGCATAGAATAAATGTCAGTGTTAAGAAAAACCCAACATAGGCAGCGTTGGCCATCCTACGAATGCAAATAATAAAGTACAGTGTCCTAGCAGGAATCGAACCCAAGCATTCTGCGTTGCAGTCAAGCATTCTACCACAGAGCTATGCAGGGCCTCGAAACTAGTTTTGAAATAGACGCTAATCTTCGTGAAACGTTAATAGCGGTTGCAGTGCTGCCTACCCAATTTTGTAAGCATTACACATGTACTCCTTTGATACAGCCGTGACGTTGGGTTAACCCCAATTGTGGTGAGGTGTCATGCGCTGAAACTGATTTTCGTAGCAGTGTCAAGGGCCAACATCTTCGCGAGCATCAGTGCTTCATATCAGCTTCTGGTGTTCCTAAAACACATTTTAATCTGACATCGTTGTGCAAGTGGAAAACTGGTCATATAAACATCTGCAACTTTTCAACACACATGATCTCTTCAACGTATGTCTCTGCATGCAACATTTGTACATATATTTAGCATCATTTCATGGCGTGTCGCTCAATAAAAAAATGCAACACAGTCACGTTCCCTTCACTTGCTTCGCATAAAGCAGATTCTCAGGTACGTGCGATCTGCCGAATTTTTATTTTTAAAACAGTGGCATGTGAGAAGAAAATGGTCGACATTTTCAGGTTCATTACAGCTTGAGCACAGAGGCTACGGCACCAGACCAAACCTGTTTAAGTAGAAATTAAAAGGTTGTACACGGCATCGTAATTTTGGTACTCTTCAACACATAAGTAGAAGAATAAGAAGCTAATAGGCGAACAATAATAAGCAGAATTGATCTCAATATTGCGCTTTATTAACCAATCTCTTGGAGTTGGTATAAGAAAACAACAAAAATGAATGCTTGTGGCACACGCAGTCTGAAGGATTGGCTGATGACCATCTAGTTTAAAATTTATGAAATATGTTGTCTTCTGGGTGTACGAACAAGAAATGGACGAAGAAAAGCAAAATATGGAACGTCATAATAAAAGATTAAATAAAATATAAATATGAGAATGAATAGCCACAAAACATAAACGAAAGAATAGAAATTTTAAACGCTTGCTTTTCTCTGAGAGACGCAATAATAGTTAGAACTAACAGACAAGAAAGTCAACAAAATTATTGCGCAAATAAATCATTCGATGCTCTTTTCATCAGCGCATTACATTCAGGTTCTCTATCAAAACCTCCAAATAAACCTATCTGAAATAGAACACTGGCTTATTCCTAGTTCTCTAAACGCGAACAAGATTGAATTATAAGTGTTTCCTGTAAAAGACCTAGTACATATATCTCTCCCATACCAAACTGATACCATTCTACAAGTTGAAAGCATTAAAAACTAGGAAGGGTATATGACAGCTGTTTAGTATGGCGAAACCACGTTGAATATATTGAAACGCGCTAGCGAAGATTCGACTAAGAGGAGGAAGAGACTCGACTGGCTCACGAGCGACGCTGTGGATCCTTCGCGTTCCATCGTCACAACATTGCTGCAAAGGGTGTTTGGGCAGTCGGCTTACCATGAAGGATGTGCAACAGGAGATCAGGAATGCACAGATTGATTGATATGTGGGGTTTAACTCCCCAAAACCACCATCTGATTATGAGAGACGCTGTAGTGGAGTGGTCCGGAAAGTTTGCCCATCTGGTGTTCTTTAACGTGCTCCCAAATCTGAGCACACGGGGCCTAGAACATTTTCGCCTCCATCGGAAATGCAGCCGCCGCAGTCGGGATTCGATTCCGCGACCTGCGGGTTGTAGCGGCGAGAGAAGAGAGACGTGAGATGACGTCGAAGGCGGCCAATGGGGCCGTGCTGATCTCGCCACTTTATTCCAGGTCAGGAGCGGAGCCGCGTCGACTACCAGCGTCCAAACCGCCAGGCCAGAAGCTCGTTCTAATCCTCGCGCAGCTCGAGCTAGCATCAGCTGCGCGAGAGGCGCGGCGCAGTGATGAAGAAATGATGGCGATGATGATGGCACTACAGGGCTCCCCCCCTAGCGCTTTGCGCGATTCGAAGGCATATGAAAAAAAGAAAAATATAGTGACAAAAGCTATATACATGAACGACAATCCATGAAGTGTTCATTTGGAAAGTCCAGGTTGTCAACGTTGATGGGCCATCGGTAAGCAGCGGTCTCTGGCGGGCGACACTGGGAATTGCGCAGCGGACGAGGGTGGCCAGGCAGGCACGCTGTTAGAAGGAGCGGGCGAGGCTCGTGATGAAGGGACACCCTTGTCGACAGCGAGCCCCAACAACAAGGTGAAAAATGGCCAAGGGCCGAGAACACACACGGGCCACCCCGGCGCGGCCGATTGTCGCGCGCACTCGGACGCTGATGCTCAAAAAATGAACTACAGCATGAGCGCAGCACGGCCAGTTCAGAGGGTCCAGCGTTACCTCCACGTTGGAGGTGGTGGGAACGACGACAGGGAGTGCGGTCAACCCTGGCAGTGCGCCCACCGTGCCGGTACCGTCGCTTCCGGTGGCACATCACCGGGCGCGGCGGCCGCCTGGTCGGCCGAGCAGGGTGCAGATAAGTCTGAAACGGTGCGCTCTGGGCCGACGAAGTGTGACATGGTTTACTGTGACAACGAGCCGGCCCAGAGGGCACTGACAGACCGCTTTCCCCGACCTCTGACGACGCGCGACGCGTAGGCGTACGCCGATGAGTCGTCGCGCTGTTCGAGCCAAACCCGACGTCCGGTGATGCGAGACCGAGCGGCGGGCATGCGGCGTCACAGCCGTCATGGGCCGTCGACGGCGCCGAAATGCTCGAGCACGCGCACGCAGTGGCATGCGGATGGCCCAACTGCGCATCCGTTGGGGCACGCACGGTGTGCTCCACCCGCGGTGAGCCAGGCGTGCGGCCCTCGGGACCCCCTGACATCGCCACAGCATCACGCACGTCCAGCCGTGCATGCCCAGGGGCCCGAACCCCCGCAGGACACATCGAGGATGATGTCAGTAGGCGCCGGCAGTACACAAGGCCCTGAGCAGCAGGCACCGGTGTGCAGGGGAAACTGATGGCGTGGAGTGTCACAGCGGGCTCTGGGTCCACAGTGCGAGTGGTGCCACGGGCCTCCACAGGCACCGGGACAGGCGGGGAGTCTGCAGGAAGGTCAGCTGGCCCAGCCGAGGTCGTCATGGAGTCTGGTGGGGCTACGGTGTCACGTGCCGTCGCTTTCGTGAAAAACGTGCAGGTGGCAGGTACGTGTGATGAAGCTCCGCACGGGGGCTCTGAGGGAATGTACCTCTCGGAGGGAAGGTCAGTCGCAGTGGGGGAGTCTTCTATCTCGCGGTCGTGATCAGGTGCAGGAGTGGATGTTTCTGCGACCGGATCAGGTGTAAAGTAGTCGAAGCCGGGGTACCGAGGTAGCGGTCAATGGAGGGCTAGCTGCGGACCGGTTCGTACCTTGCTCTGCGACGCCTGGGAAACCTGCCTGGTGCGGGTAAACGGAAGCGGACGGTATGTGTTGCCGGTGTGGGCGAGCACCGCAGTGCAGAGGGCATCGTAAGGCTGCGGGCTGGTGCTTGAATTGGCAGCGAGATGGCGCAACTCTACCGGAAGGGCGTCGAGAAGAATGGCGTGCATCAGCAGCTGGTCCGTGATGCCATTCACCGCAAGAACGGCGTCGAGCTGCATAAACCATACCCTGGGGTAAGTCGATTGGAACGGTGGCACTGGCGGGCAGAGTTGCGGGAACATGGCAGCGGGCCGCTCGGCGAAGGGCGTGTTCTCCGGGTCACCAATGTAGCGACGAGAGAAGAGAGACGTGAGATGACGTCGAAGGCGGCCGATGGGGCCGTGCCGATCTCGCCACTTTATTCCAGGCCTGAAGCGGAGCCACGTCGGCTACCAGCGTCCGCCACGCCAGGCGTTGTTGTTGTTGTTGTTCTCCTATTGTTAGTGGCACATACCCACTGTGGGGGATTGGCCAAGAATGGAGTGGCTTTAAAATTTACTGTTCAGATTTAGAATGATGGAGGTATAACAGAAAGATTACCGATAGCCTATAGGCAAGTGTGGTGCTTAATGTAATGCATACAAATATTTACATAAACAAATTTATTCTTAGAATAGAGCATTAGTCTGATTTTATACGTATATAATTACGCGAACATGTTAAGATAATGAAACTGGTTAATTAGTCAACCTATTAGTTTCATCAATATAGTCCCGGACGGCCGCGCATACTGTGCCATTACAGAAACCAGAAATGGAAGCTCCAAAAGACACGCCAGGCGTGTCAGCTCGTTCTCTCTCTCGCGCAGCTCGAGCTAGCATCAGCTGCGCGAGAGGCGCGGCGCAGTGATCAAGAAATGATGGCGATGATGATGGCACTACAGGGTCAGCAGCCCAGTACCTTAGCCACTAGACCACAGTGGCGGGGCAGGAATGCACAAAGCCTCGTTATTATTAACATATTGCATCTATGTCAAGCCGGTTCTAAAACTTGGATGCGCCCTGTACTCCGGAGAACCTGCCTATAAGCTGCGTCCTCTTGTTCTTCTGGAGAAGCAGGCACTAAAATGTGCTTAGGGCTACCTAACTTTGTAGCAAATAACGTTTCATATATGGAAGCTACAAATACCTTACTACTCACCAGATTCAAATTATTGGCTGTGAAAACGTGCTAAAGGGCATTTAAGTCTCCTTTAAGGCGTAAGGAAACAGTTTTCATTGCGCAACCTGGTTGACTTTTTTATTGTCATTGGCCAAAGTTTCACACATCTCAACTAAAGTTCGTACGGTCTCTTCTCAACCCACTGTCCACGCAAATTTGAGAGGTTCTTCCAATTCGTACCTCTCCAAGTTCTCTCCAAATATACTTTGATCACATTTTCGCTAATAGTGCTAAACACCTACCGAGGAATGCAAGAGCAGGTCACCATTGTGACGGACGCTTCACATAGAGAAGAAAAGAGTACCATCGATATATTCTGCCCTGTTCAAGACTGCATGGTCCTTTTCTTTCCAAATTCCAGATTTCACACCTATCTTTACTGCAGAATTATAGCTGTAGCATTGGCTCTTCGAAAACAGCCATAATCAGTGAATTCCTCCGTAATAATAAGGGATCCTTTGTCGGTCTGCAGAGCGCTCACGGCATCCGGAGAGTCGAAAGCACTAGGTGAATTCAACTCTCAAGTACCAAATCACTTAACTCGGGTGCGATTAGTATGGGTGCTGGTGCATAGAGGCATAACTTTAAATGAAACAGCTGATGCACTAGCGAGAGCGGCGTTAGACGGACCAGCTATCAATATTACCCCTACAACAGATTTTATAGTAGCGGTTAATATTCGCAGAGAAATGGTGATGCGAGAATGCTCTACATCATCTCTGAGAAATTCCCCGGAGTTCAACCTTCTATTGACACCTTTGAAACCTTCCCCATGTCAACACCGATGCCTGGAAGCTTTAATCACTCGATTGCGCTGTCGTATTCCTTCATTAAATCTTTAGTTGTTTAGAGGAAGCTTTACTCCCTCCCTGCGTTGTTCTTTTTGATGAGAAGAGGAAACTGTGGAACACTTTTTGATCTCTTGTTGAAACAATAAGAAAGCTATCACTAGAAATACCACTACGAATTCTTGGATTAGCTTTGACAATGACAAATTTACTATCCCTAGGTGCACATTCTTGGGTACAGTAACGGGAAAGTGTGCGAAGCCGCGCAGGATTTCATTGAACAGTCTATAAGATTTACTCAATAACCTCAATACGAAAAGGTTCTCTTTTAACCATTGTAGGCTACAGGAGTTTTTTTTTCGATATCAATCATTTAGTACTCTTTCAGCAGAAACTTCTTCAATGTTTTTCTCAAGAATAGTTTGCAAAAAATTATTATTTCTGTTAATGATTTTTCGCTAGTATTTCAAAATATATAATCCTTTTTTTTGTTAAGCTAACCAATTCTTGACCGATCCCCCAGTATGAATGGTTGGTTGGTTGGTTCCTCAACAACTTGGCGCAACCCACCCACGGGGATAGGCCATGAATGGAACGCTGACTTGCTTTTTAAATTAATTCACTTCTTAAAAGTAAGAGTTCAATTCATTACGTAATATAGGTAATAATTTAAAGGTGTTCGATTCTTAACAAACAAAAAACCTTGAAAACAATAACAGCATAAACGCACACAAAAAATGAAAAATGCTATACATAGAACAACTGAATTTTGCTATGTTTAGCATTCCGTTCTCTTTGTGCCGCAACGTTAAGATCTACATCTTTATCTACATCTACCGTCTTTATAAGTGTTTAAGCTTATTGGCCAACTCTTGTACACCCTCGTGTATTTTGTCATGTAGTGTACTTGTTCCGAAAGTGGCTTATGTTATAGGCAACACTGACGCACATTTATAGTGCGGCTACTAAGGCGGCTTACGGCAGGTCACTGAAGAACTAACAAAACTGTACAAATTTCACTTCTACTTTTGATCGAAAAAACAGCAAAAGGAGAAACGGAAAAGGCATCAAAGAAGAAGAAGACGTTTCTTTCGCTGCCATGAGCCAATTTTTAGGTGACCAAACGAAAAAAAACAATGAGTGGAAAACAACCTCGTCATCACCTGATGGACCAAAGACGCCAGTGGGTGCTCATGGAACTCCTACAGGGCCACTCAGTGCAGCTGAAGCTGCTGCAACAGAGGACCTCACAACGATGGGCCGTTCCTTTCTGTCACCAACTCAAACCGTAGTGTCCCCGAGCCTCCAGCCAGTTGCTTACGCTAAGGGCTTAGAGCCATCTTTCAACTCCAACGGGCCACCAAGAATAGTTCAGCCCCGCACATCGGAACCTGTAGCCGTAGCTCCACCCCGTGCACCTGTGGAAGCTCCTGGGAAGCTCAGCACGTACAAAAACTGGCGTGTAAGTATGCACACTGATTTTTGGCAGCATAACCCGCTTTGAATGCAGAACACGACTGGACACGTATGAGGAGGCATTGGTGTACACTTCTATGACAAGCCCTTTTGCGAAATTATAATAGGTAGAGGAAGAAGTAGGTAGGAGAAAGTTGGCAACGCGTTTGCAGTGTAAAGCAACAACTTATGCTCATGTTCGACAGACGAGCAACTGTTGTAGAGACGTGAAGACCTGTGCTACGTGTAGACTTGTGCGGCGGCCTTCTTTGATTCAGGTATATATAGAATTAGCAGTTTTAGGATACATTGTCACTGTGCCCTAAATGGTCTGTCCATTTCAGTGCGCGATATTATTTTCAATCCGTCAAGCACAGGGGGGGGGGGGGGGGTTGAAAGTCTGCCAGCACGTGGAGACATCCCATGCTGGCGGAATAATATATGCCTTGCATGTTTTGGAGAATGTCGACTACAGACGATCGGTTGCGTTTTCTGACCACTACATTAAAAAGTGCCACAGGACCCGTTTAGCATTCATGCTTACAGTTCCGTATGTGCGAGTATCGACAAACTATTTTAAGTGCTGAACACGAGGTGGCGGTGACCTACGGCGCTTCATGCCGCAAACATGCGACGTAATCTCATCTACCACTAAATGCAATTTTCTGCCCACCTGAAATCGCTACAGCTGCAGAACTTTATCCCGCGGATGCTACATGTAATTCTTTTGGACAATAAAAGTGGTACACTCTTTACAAATCATGGCTGGAATACACGCCTGCAGGGAGGAAATCCGGTCAAATTATGCTTGCTTCTCTATATATGTGCACACTCGGTTTGTTACGCGGCTCCGTAGCCATGTCTCTGAGGTAGCGGCCCTGTTTAAAGTGGCCTTCAGAATAGCCGTAACAGAGATTATCCGGGATTTTAAGTCATATTTTTCCTGGCTAGGCACGGCCTGCCATAACACGTGAAAGCCCATAGGGCAGCCTATTTGTATGCGGCCCTAATCAGGTTGGGGAAGAAAAACAAACTAATTAGAAAACGGGCACTAGCAGATTCGCACAAAGCTGTGACATTCACTTACAAATTACACTACAAATTACGAACTCGCAACCGCGTGCATTCGAAGCACACACCTTACCCATAGCATCACATCACCACATGATCGATTGCAGTTTTTCGGGGGTATATATCAACCAGTGTAGTACGAAACGCCGTTCCAAGGAACGACGTTGGAAAAACTAGTTCCTTTTGGGAAGACCGAAGGAACGCCACCGTTCCATTCCGAATAGGGGAACTGTAACGGCAGCGCGTTACATATATGACGGAATGTCAGGTGGAACGATGTCCCTTTCATAAACGTTCAACAGCATGCAACTGGCGCCCGCGCGCATGCAGCACACCACGCAGAGCAGGTAATTTTATTATTTTTATTTATTTGATACTGTCGACCCCGTGCTTGGAGTCATTACAGAGAAAGTGTCACATAATACATAGTATTCACGCAATAAAGCAGTATTGAATAACACATAGTAATAACAGAGGAATAATTATCATCAGGAAAAGAAGGAACAAACAGCAGTGACTATGCCAATTAAAAATCGAGAAACGAATGCTTGCACCAGAAGTTAGCAGCTATCACTGCATAGGAAGCTGTCTAAAGCGTCTTTAATGTTGAATGGCGTCGTTTGTTGCACAACCAAATCAGGTAATCTATTCCACATTTCTATTACCTCTAAAAAAAAGGAGTAGCGGAGAGCATTCGTGCGTGTGAAATTGCGTTGAATAGCTCTGAGCTCTGCTATCATTACGACAATCGCATTGCCTTCCAGGTGGCTGAAGATATTTACACAGTCCCTTGACCCCTCTTTCGTTTCCTACGCATGAGCACCAAAATCTTTAAATCGAGAACAATAACGTAAACGAGGTGACGTAGATTTACAAGGGTATTGCATGTAGTTAGTTGGCACCTAAGTATATCTTATTCGTGGAGAGGAACTCGACAGGAGGTACAAAAGGAGGGCAGACAAGAGAGGACGGCCTTGTGAACCATTTCGTTCCTCGTTCCCAGTTTGATTGTTCGAACCACTGCAATCCTGCACTTCATAGAACACGATTTCCACTTGAATTTTCAGGTACCTGCATCATCTGGTCTTTCACCATCGCCCCTTCCCGGAGATGAGCCGACCACCAAAGTCACGCAAGGTGGCCAGCCAGTTCCCGATGGCGGTCGCAAAGTTGGTGGTTTTAAGATGACAAACTCCAGGGACGTCGCTATCGAACGTGCCATGGAAGCAACGCCTGCCACCCACAAAGACTGGGTGCCGTTTATACACCTCTACTTCTGCGTGCTTTTTATAATAGTCATGATCCTCGTTCTTTATTTAGCTATCGCCATTAAGCAGGGTTCCGAGGTGACGACGTTGGCTCCCACCAATCTGCCGAGCTACTACCCCGCGAGGCCATTGCCGAACGTCACCGGCGACGAATATCAGCACACAGGAGAAGAAGGCTTAACGTTGAACTCCGAAGTGGCGACTGTAAGTGTTGTGGTCGTTGTGGAAGAAGGAGACGAAGCTAGCGTCAGGTTTGTAAGTGACGATAAGGACAGTCATGATGTAATGACGCAACTGAGACAAAAGAACCAGGAGGCCACAGCCACAGCATCTGAGAAAAATGTGACAGACGTCCATGACACCGAGCCAGAGTAGAAAAGCTTCGAAACTCTGATGCCACGTCTCTGTCCCGAGTTTGAAAGTACAGCCACCAAAACCCATTCGAACGTATAGTTGATTCATGTGGCCGATGGCAACACGAGTCTCTCTTAGGGGATGCTAAGTCAGCCATTTCAACCAGACATCGTGCTTTTTTTTACCAAAAGTACCCCGCTACTTCATTTACTGATTCGACCATTTTACAAAAAAAAAACGTTCTGCGTGGGGTGATTCTGAAAGTTACCGGTTGCTAAAGGACCGTTACTTTGCAAAATACAGCACCCACAGTGTTTATAGACGAGAACCGGAGAATCGTTTGTATTGTTTATTTGTACACGTCCTATACTTCAACAGCTCTCTCAAATCAGCGCTGACATCACATGTTGTCGTGATGAACACCTACATGTGTTACCTTATCAGCCCCTTCATGGTTTCGAGAACTTATAGAAATTTTTTGGTGTCGAATCGCACCTCACTTTATTCTATGATACTGAAATTTCGAAAGCTGATGATTTCATTAAATATCTTCGCAACTGTACCTCGCAGATCTCCGCAGTTCGTTGATTTTGAAGTTGAATGCATACCGAATGTTGGCAGGCAGAACCATCTCGTTACGTTAATTTCGGATTTATATTTCATTGTTGAGGGAGCTGGGGAAGCAAAAAAAAACAAGGGTAAAAAATGGATGAAGAAAGCCGCCTCACGCACGTCCAGTTTTTTCTATGCACTGGTGTTTGCTACGCTGGGGCAAGCTATATGGATAAAAAGAGTGAACTGATAAGGAGCGTCATCTGAGAATGCGTATTGACGCCTCTTTTTGCCATTCAATGATGCATAGGGGAGTCGCTGAGCATGGCATCTGTGCTCCTCACATGACGCTGAGAATTCTGTCGAGAAAGCCTACGAGGTTCTAGAAGACATAAGAGACACTTTGCGGCAAGGACCCCACGTTGAATACTTGGCTAAGCAAGGCACTTTGGAGTTTTTGCTGGCAAACGTTGTGGTATAGAGGTGATATGTCAGGATAGCATCCGATTTAGAAAGGCATTCGCGTTTAATGGTAGAACAGAGTTCACCAACATAGAGATCCCGCAGCCCCGTCACTTACATTTTATGGCCGCGGTATCTAACGATTTCCACCCGGCAAGCCCTATTTGCCGTGCTAATATGAATAGTACTGCTTGTCTGAGGTCGTGGCCCTGACATTTTCTGTGTATTACTTAACAGAAATGGTGCAGCTTTATGAAGTAATATTTTGCTTTGTAGCCGTACGGGCTTTGCATGCGCACGCTTACATATACCAAGCAGCTTACCTCAAATTATTAGGGCACAAGCTACCGCACGGTGTTACAGTGCCCCTTAATTCTGAAAAATGTACCTTGATATTTGGCACCATAACTCGGGCACCCACCCCAGGTGGTCGAAATTTACGGCAGTGTGGTTTCGAAACGTTGAACGTCAACAAACATTAATGCTCTTGAATGAAAGAGCTTGTTTCGCAGAAATTCTTGTGTCACCATCAGTGTCTGCATGGGCGTCGTTGTTTGTGAGCGAAAAATCACCTTAAGCGTGACTTGAAAATTCAAAGACGCAAATAAAATAAATAATTCTGGGAACAAGTGAGGATCGTACCTGTGCCGCTTTCGTGGCAAGCAGGCGTTCTACCACACAGCCATGTGCCTGCTTACATACGCAGTTAACTTCCTCTCCTTACAAATGCAATTAAAATGACGATGTTTTAAAGAAAAGCGTCATAACGGCTTCAAATTGAAACTTGTAATATCGCAGTAATATTGGGTGGTACAAGCGTACATTGCTATCGGCCATCAGAACATGTCATCCTAACCACTTAATAGTTTAGAGCCGGCCACCGATAACAAAGCACACACACGTTACTACGCCTATTCTCTTAAGACCATGTGGTGGGTCCATAGCAAGTTGGAAGACTTTCACGTGGATAAGTGCTTGTGATCTAAAGCATGCCACCCGTTATAAATAATGCAGCCATCTGCGAAAGCTTCCTAGACACAAGCAACTTTCAACCTAATGAATTACATTGTAGTAATCTACCGTTTTAACTTTTTTGTGTAACATCAAACAATTGAAGTACGCACTAAGTTGCTGAGGCACGCACTAGGGACAAGATATTGCTATCGCATCCAACATTTGAAGATGTGGATTAGGGTTCCCCAATTTTCCCTCTCAAGCGTATACCATTTTCATAGTTTAAAAAAACCACGGTTGATCCTTCCGTCAAAAGAATTGGTTTAGCCAGAAAATAAAATGTATCTTCTTAGAAGTAGTTGAATTGAAAGTTTCATCTTCAGTGACTATTTAGCATGACACTGCGTAAAAAGGAAAAAATTGGCAGATCCCACGTACAGTGGGAATTGCTGATTCGCGAAGCACGAATGTGGAAGGTTAATATGTCACTTTAAAATCAGCACAGCATTACAAAGCGGAGGTAAATTCTTCCGTACATGACTTCATGTCATGATTATCACGTTTGAATGGGCCATTTATTTTCGTCATCATTCACGTCCCTTGATACCAAATTTGGTATATGTAGTGCTAGCCAAATGGCCGTGAGCGGGCTATGAGTATAGCATATAGTCAACTTTTACATGGCACGAATATCATGATTATCATGTTTGGACGTGTCACATACCTTCGTTGTCCATTAACGTACCGTAATACCAAACTTGGTATATGTGAAGCTTGCGAAACGGCGGCGCGCACACGTAACATTGACGCGCTCGCACGCTGCGCGCGGCGACGCTACTCTAGCAAAACGCGAGCACTCTATAGTCCGACCACGGACGCCTGGATATGGTTACCTGGACGCCTGGAACGACGTTACCCAGACAGCACCGAGTCTGTTTAGCTTCGTGAAGGAAGGACGCCAGGCGCGCTCAAAGGCGCGTGCGTAAAAGCAACGCAGCGCGTCGTGCGCCTGCAAGTATATGCCAGGAAAATCGGCACCTGGCGTGGCATCGCCGGCGTGACGCGACGAAATGAACGCCGACGTGCACGCGGGCCGGGTCACGTAGAAGTTTTTTGATGTCTTTTGTGGCGCGAATCATGTTTTTACATGACACACCTCTCATGATTATCATATTTGTAGCAGTCACATACTTTCGTCACCCACTCACGTCACGTAATACCAAATTTGGCATATGCAATCCCAGCGAAACGGCCGCGAGCGCATCATGAGTGTGGCATGTAGTCATGTTGTTACATAACATGCGTCTCATGATTATCATGTTTGCAGCAGTCACATACCTTTCTCATCTATTCACGTCACGTAATACCAAATGTGGTATATGTGAAGCTAGGGAAACGACTGCAAGTGTACCATGACCATGGCGCGTAGTCATGACTCATGACTTCCATGATTTACAGACATGCATGTCATGATTTCCGCGTTAGGGTCTGTCACTTGTGTTCGCAGTGCAGTCATGTCCTACCATGCCTATTTTTCAACATGTCATGTGAACGAAACCACTGCAAGAGCAGCAATACCATGAAATGTAAATCATGACATTTATGACATAACTATCATGATAGTCATGTAACGACTTGTCAGTTATGCTCACCATACAGTCATGTTATGCCAAACCAAATTCGGTTTGATACCAATAACGGAACGGCCAGAAGAGCTAAAAGTCGTATGTGGCTAGATAGATAGATAGATAGATAGATAGATAGATAGATAGATAGATAGATAGATAGATAGATAGATAGATAGATAGATAGATAGACAGATAGATAGACAGATAGATAGATAGATAGATAGATAGACAGATAGATAGATAGATAGATAGATAGATAGATAGATAGATAGATAGATAGATAGATAGATAGATAGATAGATAGATAGATAGATAGATAGATAGATAGATAGATAGATAGATAGATAGATAGATAGATAGATACGCTTAAAATCGCCGAAGTTTGTTAAGAAATGCTTCACATTTAAAACAAAACTAGCTTTTACACTGAACAAAGTAAGGACCATCTCCAGAAACGGAACCCTGGTGGGATGCGAAACAGAAGCGGTGTGCCCTACGTTGACCCGGTAGAAACGGGCGCCGACGCGAGTGCTGGAAGAACTGTTTGATGCGAAACTTTTGGTAGCGTTTACTCGAGTAAGCGTTTAATTGAAACGAAAAGACACGACAGGCGGGATGGTTTTAGTGTAAGTTTCATCGCAGATAAGCGAGCCGAAAGAATGTTTCCACTCCACGTGCGGTCGAGCATTGCCGTTGGTGGAGAGGGTGCAGCGACAGAGAAGTTTGTTGGGAGTGGGCGGAGGAGCCGACAGATGCGTGTGCTGGGGCGAGCGTGCTGCGTGTGACGGCAAGAATGACGTCAGGGTGCATCTGGGAGGGAAGCGTGTGAGAAGAGCGTAATGTGAATGCGTAGCTGCGGCCTGACCCGCTTGATAGAGCTCCAACATCTGCGGCGTGGAGAACGCGTTGCGGCGTGTTCTTACAGATGCTCGTACGTACAGCATGGCATGCGTGGGTCAAAAAGCTGCTGCTCATTAAAAAATGAATACGAAATGCACTGAGAAACGGTGATGATGTGTTTCTGTCTTCCCTTCGTTCTTTTGAGCTGCCACTGTAAGACATCCATATATCATGAAACCCGGAGCACTGCAAATCGGATGAGATCGATAATAGGACCGTAGTATATCAGCGCTACCATATATGTCGGAAGTTTGTCTGTTGAATACAAAAGGGGTGGGTGGAACTCCCCCAGAAGAACTCCAGCATACTTGTCGCACATTATGTAACATTTCCATGATGCTTCCGGCCGTTTGATTTCGACAGACGCGCCAGCGTGGCAACGCGTTTCTTTTTACAACTGAACCCGTTACGTTACCACAACGTGGACCGTTTTTGGCTCTGTAGTTGTCCACCGCCATTCCCACCAGTGTCCTCAATATCACTCGAAATGAAAAAAATCACAGCATATGCACGAAGTGAATGATGATGAGTGGGTTGAAGCGTCCATCAATCCATGCGTCCGAACGTGCGAGTGGGCTGATGGACGCGTGGATGGACGGACGAACGGAAGTATGGATGGAGAAAGGCATGGACGGACGTTCTTCCAGCACCCGCGTCGACGCCTGTTTCAACAGGGTCAACGCCTTGAGCACCACTGCTGCTTCGCATCCCATCACGGTTTCCTTCAGGCAGATGGTGAATATTTTCCCGCTGTCTCACTATAATCTTACGTGCATCGACACACCCAACTGTCGATTCAAATGCATGTACGGGGGTAGTGTTTCATTGTTCCTTTTGTCGCCTAAAAGATATTGGCTTATAACGAAAATGTAAATAAAATGCTTGTTAAAAGATAGAAACCTGATAATAACGAAAGAATAACAACGTACATTTAAAACACATTGACTCACCTTTACATATTACTGTGAGCACGACTACTTCCACTTTCAATCACTCGAGCCCACTGTGTCGTGTCGCCATTGTGTACGTAACTTTGCGTTTAAATACAGATCATTGCCTCCTTACTGCCTAATACTTTTATTAACTCTATATTGCGAAGCAGACAGCCTACGAATGAACACATGTGAGTAAATGGGTTTGTTCTACATCAGTACTCTAATGTTTATGTACAGATATTGCGCGTACTCTTAAGGGGAACACTAGCGTAGCCGCCATACTTGAATTTAAATCTTGCAAAATCACAGTGGCTCAAGTTTACATAAGACCACCGGGGATTGAGAGTTTCAATCCTTTTGACCGACTTGGGTGATGCAAGAACATATTTTTTTATATCGATGTGCTGTTCGAGGGTAGGGAAATGAACGGTGCCCCTTGTAGTGTTTCATCTAATAGTAAACCGCTCGTGCTGTAAATTTGGGTGATTTGTTATCGCAATATGTGCCATTGAATTATTCACTACAATATCAATAAGAACGAACACGTAGTGATACCAGTCTTCTACATATATACACCACAAATAGGAGGGGAGAGGGGGGAAGGTCGCTGTTGTAGCTCAGTTGGTAGAGCATCGGACGCGTTATTTCAAGGTTGTAGGTTCAGTTTCTTCCAACGACAAGTCATTTTTGATCCACTTCTCATTCTTCACATTTACATTGATGTGACAACTAATAACATACCCTCTACATTCACTGACCTGTCGCATTCCTCAGTAATACTGCGTCTATCAAAAATAAGCCTGTAAGTTTGCACTTCTAAACCACGATATCAAAAACACGTTTATCAATTATCTGTCAAGTGACTTATTTGACACGATGCAGAGACACTTTACCAGGTGACGACTGAATCTAAACACTGCTGTAAGCTTTCAAGATCAATGTACATGTCTACGCTCAGAAAGTATCGCTTCTTTTTTGTTGTGGTTTGGTTCCGGCCAATGCGCTGAAACAACACGTCAAAAATTCACATTAAAAACTGACGCATTTACGTTTTTTTTATTACTGTTGTTGGCAGGATATTACGTATGTACAAGTATGCTGTTCGCCGTTTCGTCTGGCTATAAATGAAACACGCGGATCAAACTCTTCAGCTTTAGCCTGGTTATATACCCAGAGAGGTCGCAGATGGGTTGTTCGTCCGTCGTAGTGCTTCAGCGGCTGCCTCGCTCACTTGCTTGCGCGTCACACTGAGGAAGATTTGCTCTAGTGAAGTGTCGGCGATATAGAAGTCCTGTAGCTTGAAGCGCTTCTTGATCCTTGCCATGCGGGTGAACATCTCGCTCCAGAGCATCTGAATCCGGGATACCCGGAACTCAAGCAGTCCCTGCACTCCAGACAAGAAGCGATGCGGCTCTTTGAGTTTCGATACTATTGGCACAAAAGTGCTCCCGTTTCTGATTTCATGTCAACGACCCGTTCGTTACACGCCTAACAATTGCCTAGCGCAGGCTGTGCCGAGATATCTCGGAAAGTTTCCGAATGATTTAGAATCCTTCGATAAGGTTACGCGCACATTGCTAATGATAGAGTTTAATCTAGGATCAATGCAGCGACCAACAATGCTCCAGGAATATTTTAGGTTAAAAGCATAAATGTCGACCTACTTTACAGGCATTTCTGCTTGTGAATACAAAGTACATTATGCTTGTGCACCGTGTCGAAGACATAACGCCACCGATATTTCTTCGGGAGCATACGTCGGTTCCAGACCCAACGTTTATGTCGACCAGCGCTTCCAGTAACATAGGTTGTCATGACACATGGGGCGCAGCAGTGTAAACGCTACTCATTGCTATGGGTCGCGTGCCCCCTTCTGACATTTGTGTACATGAAATGTCGCTATCATTCATTGCATACCAGGCGTCTGCCACCAGCTCCTTCACTTCCTTTGTTGCCGCTGCAACAAAGTGATCCTACTACCCTTCCTCTGGTCCTCTTTTACTTTACTGTACGCCTTACAGCTAATTAGATCACTCGAAGATCGATGAGTGTGTGTTCCGTTACGAATTCACTATCAATATTTTTCTTGGCACAAGTTAACTAATAATTGTTTTCTCCAACGTCACAATCACGTGGCATTATCTCATTCATACAATCTTTAAAACGCTCCTTCATGACAAACAGGTTTTTGAAGAATATGAAATATAAAACAACGCATTTTCGTTAGAAGCATTTTGTATTACGTGGCAAAATCATAAAATTGCACCAGGGGTCAAAACGTGCAATTTTACAAAGTACGCAGCTGCGCAGGTTCTTGGCAACTTTATGGACTTATCAGGCATTTCGGAAATTTTAAAATAAAAAATATGTCGTAGAAGGCACTTCGAAGCAGAATTTGCTGTAGGCATTCTAGGATACTTTGAAACGATCAGTCATACACCTTTAAATATTTATTTCCTGGAAGTGCGGTTGAAGCCTGTGCGTACCAGGCCCCGACTACAGCACAGCGTTTTTGTCGTGAAGGCGAAGCTATACAGCGTTCTCCAGCTTTTCTGCATGAACGCATGTACAGTTGTACGCACCTTTAACTTGAACGCTCCAGCGCGTGTCCTCAGCTTGCTTGGACTGAGGTCAACGCCACCAAGCGTTGAAAATGATATGTTTGCTGCAGTTAAGAATAGATGTAGAGTGCATATGTTTCACGGAGCTTCATCAATTTACCAAGTCCCGGATCACTCGCCGGCGGCCCGCGGACGCCTCGGCTCATAGGCGGCTACGTCACATGCACGTGATCTTAAAGTCCCGAACCAGCCCGAGCGGCCTCGGGCCATCTGTGCGCTTGATGCTGGCTGCATCCACTGTGGCATCTGCTATGGCTGGCTATGCCGTCTGCTCCCTCCATAGCTGTGACACAGGCCACAACGCCGATCCAATTCCAGCCTGAGCAGCAGTTAGGTAGTGAATAATACCCATTTCTGTTGTGATGCAACTTACTGTAAGTGAACTACTCGAGCACGCGCGCACCACAGACCGGTGCAGTGGTTCTACCGCTGTTTCTATTAGCGTGTATAACGCATGTTTTCCCGACTTTCGAGAATACGCACGTCCTCGACGTGGCTCAGAACACCGATGACAAGAACTGTGTGCGCAAACAATGCGAAATCCAGAAACATGCAAGAAGCGGACAGAAAAGCAAAGATAGAGCAAGAGCCCTTAAACATTTCCGTGTCTAACTTAAGATGGCCGCACTGCCATGCGCCCCGCGCTGTCGGCTGTCGGCTGCCTGAAAGAAAACGTTTGGATGGTCCCTGGCCAGCCGCAGGCCACAAGGCACGCGAAAAAATGAACATGTGTCCGAGTGATCCCGGACCAGTAGGCGGAAATTCCAGTTCGTCCCCGAGAAAAACGAATGCGGCGCTGGCATCCGGGGCCGTACGGTGCCGTCCGGGACGTCTAAATCTATGACACTCAATATTAAATTGCTGTTTCCAGTCTGCCTGACCAGAGGGTCGAATGCATTCTCTTCGCATCCCGTTTTCACCACGTTTCGCTCGTGTCTCCATTATATCGCCTGCACCCATGGCGTTCATTGTCTTATATTTATCTCGACAATGAACCATTGCGTGCGACAGCTCACGCACCTTTCGGGTTTGAAGAACGCCACGGGCACGTGGTAACGTAGCCGCGAGTGATACGTGGCGAAAACGGGATGCTAAGTGAGTGCATCCGACCTGCTGTTCAGGCAGGCTGGAAACTTACTAGTGGAAATTTACTAGTGAAACAGACGCGCGCTACATCTTCCTTAACTGCAGCAAGCATATCACTCTCAACACTTGGGGACGTTGACTTCGGTCCAAGCGAGTCAAGGCCACACGTCGGAGCGTTCAGAGTAAAGGTGCTGACGGCTGTACAAGCGTAATAGGGTATTTTGCGGTCCTTTCATTTCATTCTTGATTACCATGCTACGAAGCTCTGCAAGAGTTCCACGCACATATTTTTCGAACTCATAGAGAATGTCAAGCGGAACATTATCTTGACAGTGGCATAGCCACATTGAATTAGGTTTACCAATTTTATGCTCTTATCCTGGTCACCAAAATCACAATGAAATGGCGGCAAGTTCTCCTTGTGCAGTTCACTTGAGTCCCCATGAAATTAGAAGCGGGGCTCTTTAGTGTCTCGCAATCCCGGCATAAATGACTAGGAGCTTTAAAGGGTAACTCTAGACGTTCTTTTAACGAAACTTGCCTCGTAGCTGTGCATAAGCTCCACGTCTTGGAAATTCTTCCTGACTTCCCGGGCCACATCTCGCTGATACAAGATGTCTTGTTTGCGGTCCGGGTATGTCTTCACGGTGATAGTGTAGCCCTGGCCGAACTTTTGTTTCAGGTGTGCCAGCGAACCGAGCCACTGCAGCCTTCCGTATCCAAGAAATGCAATGCGATTGCAGAGAAACTCCACATCTGCGAGGCTACAGATGACAGAGTTCAGAGCCCATTATTCATTACAGCGAAACAAGAATATTGCTTCGTAAATATACAGAAAAGTCACAGTCTCACCGCAAGGGGGAACCAGTGAATGAAATATCAGCAAATTAGACTGTCATAGTAAAACAGCCTAACCACTCGCATCGTTACTAAGCACGGGTGCTACAGTAAACGAGGTGACCTTTGTGTGGTCTGTGGCTTCGATGCCCTGTGCGTCTAAGTAGGGCGTGTTATCGACACCTTGCGGGTGGTAGCGAATAAGCCTCTGCCACGGCTTAATCCTCTTCGCAGTGTGTTGTGAGGACAGCTCCGTACTGGGAATTACTCCATGTGCGCAGTTCTATTTGTGCCCTTCGTTATATCCACTTAGCGAGTTTTGAACAGATTGTCTTTAGTCCGCCAACACGAAATGCTTCCCTGAAGCTTCGACAGCAAGTGTAGTGTCTCATAATTGTTTTTCGCATCGTAGGTAAAACGTATTTTTGTGCTTCATTTCAGTTTACATTAAATAAGTTTGTACACGGCCTTAAAATGAAAAGAAGAGAAAGGCCTAGTGGCCTATTGTTAAAATCACTCGCTATATTGAACCACAGAGACCCGCATGCAAAGATAGCCACAGAAAAACAAATGATTTTTATTTATTACTAAAGCAAAAGGCATAACGTCATCAAACATGAAACTTCAACAGCGTCCCGAGTTGGCAGCGTCAAAACAATTCCTCTAAAAATATCACCACGCGATGACGTCACACGTTATGGGTCCATTCCGCCATAGGGTTTATTCTAAGAAACTCTGTGCATTCCCGTCTAAGTTCCGTGGTGAGCATATTGTCCGAGATCAACGACAATTTGGTCACTATGACTTAACTAGACCTCGAATGGTATAGACATTGCGTGACATCTTCACTTGGGCAAAAGTGAGCCAATCATGGAGGCAGTGTTAAGCCAGGTGGCTCCCATCTTGGAGGCAGAGAATAACTGCGTTTAGTGTGCTAGTCACTCGGCGGGTGGTGGTACTGGTTTAATTGATTGACTGAGAAGAAAAATATTGCTTCTGCTTTTCAGTTTTCTCAGGTGAATGCATACAGCACCAAGTGCATTACTTCTTTTCTGTGTGCAAGCTGTGGATAAGGCCAGTTTTTGCAACATCGCCAGCTGAATAAGTTGATTCTAGCATATTTAAAATATTTGGGTGACATGTTCGCGCGAATTTTTCTGGAATCATTTCCGTGAAGAAAAGGAAGTCAAAAATATTCGCCAAACGCTGGCGCAAAGCGCTTCAGTTTTAAAAATTGTTGACTAGCGTTGATTACTCTACTCGATTTCCCTACGTATGGGTTTGGTCAAGTCCATTACCTGTGGGAAGAGAGCACGATGGAAATCTTTGTGCGCCTCTGCAGGGAGCTGATGTAGTTGACAATTCGCTTCCGCGAAAGGATTCCTATTCCGGAGTAAGGCTCGTCCAGCAGGAGCATCCTCGGCATGCCGATGAGCGACACGCACAGGCACAGCTTGCGCCGGTTCCCTGCGCTACACATGCACGTGGCAGTAACGTATATAGATATCTGCACACTTTCATAAGCAGGATTAGTGCAATTCTAAAGACATATTCTTCGGCAGTCGGCAAGTTGCAAGTCGAGCCGCTCTGCTATACTGTTCTTTAAGGAAACAATAAACTAATGAGGTGCTTCCGGCCAAATCTTTGGGCATGAAAAAGAGATTTTAGTCTACAGTGTGACGAACATTTCAAGAGGTCGGCTACATTTAAAGAAACAGCTGGAAGGACGCTTGAGCTTCGCCTTCAAAAGAGCAACGCGATAGGAAAACTGGATTCCACTGACCATTGCCTTCTCAAACGCATTGCTAGCAGTGTGGCAGTTTGGGCTAGTTGTTATGACATGACGATAGTTTAGCGCGAGAACAGAACGACAAAAAAGAGACAAGAAGGACACGAAGGACAGGAGTGCTCGTGTCCTTCGTGTCCTTTTTGTCTCTTTGTCATCGTTCTGTTCTCGCGCTATAACTATCGTCGTGCTGTGCTAGCGTCGGTTCTCAGCTCATGCCAGAACCATGCTGTAAAAAAATGAATGACTATGCGTGTAACGTAGGCCGTTTCAAAGTATCCTTGAAGGTATACAGCCAGTTCAGTTGTTGGGCCTCCACTACGCCATAAATTATGCCTCTTGCAAACATAGAAGGGCCCAATATGCTTCCGTAAGGCGACACGCGAACCCACGCAGCTGTATATTCGCTTCGTATCCACGCACTCGGCTGTTCGCGTTTCACTTTATGCCACTAGTAGATTTATTGGTGACCTACTGCGCCATATTTAGTGGCTATAAATATTGGACTAATTCAATTTTCAGAGATCCCTGCAACTTACACAAAGGAATTACGAATTGGCCCTGAATAGTTGGCATTCAATACAGAACAGGATGGCCCAAATTTGTTACAACATATCATGTCTTGCTACCAGCTTCAAATAGGCACTTTGATCACAACCCTAATTTGGCCGGCATACTGACCTACTTTTTCCCAATCAAAGGTCACGCACATTGACTTGGCTGAAAGTAAGCTTCTCTTCTCCCTAATTAACGAAACAGAGTGGCAGAAGTGTAAACTACAACTGAAAATATGCGCAGTAAACATGAAGTTCATGTAAAGGGCCAGTGGCAGAGAAATGAACGAGATATTTAGTTTTGTGACGGGCAGATAGAAAAAAGCGTCGCAGAAGAAACCTGCAGGAAGGAAACAGACAGTGTCATGATTGACTGAACAGTATGATCCTATGTTTACGCCAATTCTTTTTAACGCGACAGCGTTAAACAGCTTGTTTCACCGAAATCTAGGTGTCTACATCGGAGTCGGCGGCGCCTTCCTTGATTATGAGGTGAAAATTGGCATTTTACGACCGTAAGAATTCAAGATACAGGCAAATAACTAATATACGATCTTCGGTCTGAGTGAACATAGAAACCGGACATGCTGCATAGCAGGCAGATGTTCTACCATTGCAGTTCTAATGTCATTTTCGTAAGAAAACGCTATAAGTATTTAGACAGAGGAGTCTCCTTAACGCATGTAATAGATTGCATGTGAGAATTGTAGAATAACTTCAAGGTGTCTAAATATTTGACTTGCGCAGTGAGCGGGTGATTTACACCAGCGAACCCAGCACAGAGTGTGCAGCTCGGCAGGTGCACTCGCCACCTCATACAAACGCGTAGCGGCACTTTAATTAAAAAAAAAGAAGGATTCGCTTTAGTGTAAATTTCGCCGCGGCACTTGCAGTTGCATTTACCTTCAAACAGAGAATGTTACGAGCACAATAGTTCCTTTCCTTGCGGTGCAACTGAAAGCGATCAGCACTGGGCCCAGTTACGCTGTCACATTCTGCTCTTGATGTTGAAGCTCAAGCAACGCCCAAGTTTTTCTTTCTTTCTAAGAGCGTGAGTACTCGACCACGTGACGTAAGTATAAGGCAATTGAGTGCCATAATTTGCGAAAATTGTTCCTACCTATACGTGCCGACTAGATGATCTCCGATGTCATTCAGATTGAAAATCTCCAGCAACGCCTCCACGTATTCTATGGTGATCGGAATCCCACGCAGCCGGATGTACAGCATCAATGTCTCGATGCCCGTCAGAGCATCCAGCAGGGCGTTGCTTTGCGGGCAGTAGCCGAGGTGGCTCTGAAACTGTTGGGACGAGAAATAGCGTGAGTGACTTTGACGCACATACCCGAATTTTTGGACGTACATCTGCATAGCGCTGTTCAACGATAGTTGCGAAGCAAACGAATGAAGTTATGTGCCCAGAATAATAAATTACTGCAAGTGTGATGTGCCTTGTTGCAAAGAAAACGAACAACGCATCAACTGGCGTAGGATATTCCAGAGTATTATTTTTACTAGAATAAAGGTGCATATGAAAAACTTGATAAAAGTGAAGGAAGGAAGTTTGGATGGCTTGTTTTTGTTAACACGAAAATATGTAACCCCAGGTCCCTCCACTAGCGTGTTTATGTCACGAAGGTGATGTTATAAAAATAATGTACTGACACATTTTAAAGAAGACATGACAGCATATCCACGGGGTGAATGATGGAGAGTGGGGCGAAGCTGGATCTGCAGGCCGCTGCCGCGTCGCTTCGACCTCCCGCTGTCGTACGCTGGGATCTTGTCGGCACTGCCTCACAGCTTCACGGCACGCTTCTGCCTCACGTGATCACACATCGGGGTTCTCACTTCGAGCGCGAGCCGCCGCCGCCTTGCACGCACCCCGCTCTGCAACCTTGCCCATCCACCGACCTTCTCAACACGCACGTGCGCCAAAACGGCTTTTGCTTTGCTACACCACGCCCCCTAGCGTATGGCACCGCCGACGAACATGTCTTCACGACAAGCGTCTTCGTGTAGCGTCGTTCCTATTTTCTCGCGCGCTCGCACATCGGGGTTCCGTCTTCGAGCGCAAGCCAGCGCGCCTTGCGCGTATGATACTTTTTTCGGCAAACCATGAATCATCCACTGGCCGCGTCCAACCGTCATCTGGCTGTCTGTCTGTCTGACGCATAAAAGGAAGAATGAACGTACGCATGTACGAATCCACGAACAGACGGACGGATGGATGTACGCGCGAGAGGATGGACAGACGCATGAACAGACGGATGGACGCATGAACGAACACAGAGCTTGAGGCATGGACGGATGGATGGACGGACGCACAGACGAACGCACGAATGAACGGACGTACGGATGAACGGATGGATACATGGCCTAACGGAAGCGCGGAAGAAAGCGCGAAAGGAAGTGCGGACGGACTAATGGACGCTTCGCCCCACTCATCATCACTCACTCCATGGATATGCTGCGATTTTTATTATTTATGATATTACAAGTAACATCCTTTAGTATCGTACCATTTTCATTTTTCAGCGCATATGCATTTCGTTCAATGTAAAAGTACCACCCACTACGGCCGAATCAAGAACTAACGAGAGGTGGCTACATACGATTACGATGGGACGCTTACCTCACGCTTTAAGGAGCTTCTCTCCTAAAATGAAAACGAGAGAACAAGTCACTGTTGCGGAGTATGAAACCAGCAACCTTACGATTTGCAGCGTACGACGCTAACCACTCGGCCACAGAACGTACGTTGTCAAGCTTGCTAATGGAAAGCCCTTTAGTAGACCTCGGAGCTTTAACTTCGGCGAGATTTCGTCGTCAGTAGCGCGACGCGCTCGCGTTGGGCGCGCTAAGCTTGTCGCCTCTTGCGTTTTGTTGAGCGCCGCCTGCACAGAGCGTGGTCTGTCCAGCACAAGCAATTATGAGACTCGTGATTCGGGAGGACACAAAGGTCATTTCTTTTGCTGCCGCGGCCGCGTTTACGAAAAGAGCACGCTGCTCCCGCACGGAAAATCACGAATTGAGGCAGTTATTCGCGCTTGTTCTGTGTAAAATTGTGTGTTCGTTTCGTACGTATTTCTTCTGTTTGAACAACGCACTTCAAGGGTAGATCATCAAAAACTGGTTGTCCACATTTGCCCTGTGCATGCTCATTCCATGAGTGCTTTTTGTGGAGGAGGGCGCTGCGAATTTCAAGCTCTTTGCCATTCTACGCGGGACTTCGCGATTTGTTGCTGTAGCATTCATTCATTCACCCCTTAGCGAAATAATGCACATTAAACGCTCAACTACCTCTGTGATGACATGTCTCACTTTTGTGTTATACCGATTCCTAGAAAGATGGATCAGCCATGCTCTTTGACGAAATTCTGATGAAAACCACCGAATAATGAAACCAATGATTTTACAATTGCGTTAACGGTACTGTTTGAGGTGAACTTTATAGGTTGTGACAAAGATGCGGGAAAACATGTGGATGAAGAGACAACTTGCCACCGGCTGGGTGGAAAGTTGTCACTTGGCCGTAGTGCTCTGTCCTCTTGTGTCGGTCAGCTCAGCCCCTTTTTTTGTATTCCGTAATGCGCTACACCTGTTCAAGTACAAACAACAGACCTGCTCAAACTTTAACACTTGTGGACCGAGCTGGAACCTATGGATTACGCACCCAATGCTCTTATTCATTGTGTTACAGAGTGGCACTTAGTGTGTTCGGGGGAAGAGGGGTATAAATTTGCATGCACACCCTGGGAGTGTTGCCGCTTGCAGCCATGACGGTGAGGTTGGGGCCCTAGTTGCCAGCGTGCGTCACTAAGAAAGTGAACATTTTATTGAATGGGCAGCCGACCTATCAATAAGGCTTCGCATTCCGCATCATATCTGCTGAAACGCGACCCGCGCTATGACCCTCCTTGGCATCTTTATCTCCTATAGTTTCATTTTTATAAAGGTTGTGCCAAACGAAGAAACGAACTGAAGGCAAGCAGATTGGGCGAGTCAATGAGGTTTCATAATAAAAATTTCAAACCGTATCTCAACACAGGAGACAGGAAAGAAGAAACACACACGGCGCAGAAATGGCAACTCCAAGTTCACGTTGCATGTTCAGCGCCGTTTGTGTATCTTCTTTTCTGTCACCTGGGTTAAATAGCTGCTTTATATTTTTATGACGGAATAAACGAACCATCCAAGTTATGCTCATTTATTCATCGCAAGAATCCCACTCCGGCAGAATTTAGGCCTTCAAGTAGAATGGTAAATTTTAATGAAAGCTCGGCTGCCCATTCGTAAAAATTATCATGGGATTCGATCCCCCAGCCTACTATAATCAGCACTCGAGCACCGTGGAGGGTTTACAGACTGGATAGATGCGCACATTCTTTGCAAATTAATTATATTCATTGCCCTGATTCCGCCACCTTGCTTCTCAACATTGCTTGGCAACATTGTGTGTGTCAAGTCATTCAGAACCAAGCAACGGAAGTGATGGAACTGACGTACCACTAAAGCGTCTGCATTCTGCAAGGCAACAAGCACACGTGTTTGGTCAGCGCTTAGTTGGTCGGCCATGCGAATTTCCGCGCAATCTCAGTGTGCTTGCGATGAGCGCCAAGTGTCGCACTGTGGGCGACGTATGAATACTTTTGGCAGTCAGCAGTCGCAAAACACTCGCACCAAACGATTACCGCGGCTTGTACTGGCATGCTTTATGTTTCATTGACCCTACCAATGCACAGTTAAACGCCATTATCTGCAATTTTATGCATTCTTCCCATAGCGATCATAAACAGCTTTTTCCCATCCCCAAAGTTTTAGATCTGGCTTTTTTTTGTCCGACCGCTACGGCTACACAATTGAGCCTTTAGGGTTGCCTGGGCAGCAATGTCATCTAGCGACGGAATACACAACCAGGAGAGCCCATAACTGAGCAGGTTGTAAAGGGGGTTTATTGAAGGACTGTGCAAGCGGGTTTTAGCTCTAAAGGAACGCAGGCTAACCCAGGTGGTGGTACTTGATCACCGATCTCGTGCCTTTTTCTTGTGTTGATGATAGCTGAGCTGATGGCATCAACGTCTTTCTTATTCACTACAATTGCCCCCCTCGAAAAAGTTGAAGCCATCCTGGCAATCTAACACGTGGGGACAAGCGGGTCAAAGTAGGGCTTCAGACGGTTTACGTGAACGATATCACGTCCACGCCGACGACGGTCGCTCGGTGGCGTGAGGGGTTCAATGGCGTAGTTCACGGGTGAAGTACGCTCGACCACGCGGTAGGGACCATGATAATTAGAGAATAGCTTGGGTGATACACCAGGGGCGGAGGGCGGCACATGAAGCCATACAAGTGCTCCAGGAACGAACGTTGGTACAGAACGATGGTCGTCGTCACGGGCCTCCTTCTGGCGCTGTTGGTCGGATGTAGTAAACCGCTTGGCTAGCTTGCGGCACTCTTCTGCGTAACGAGCGGCTTCCGAGACAGGCTTGCATTCGGAGGGATCTGGCGAGTATGGCAGTAAAGTGTCGATGGTGTGCGATGGTTGGCGACCGTACAGGAGAAAAAATGGGGAAAACCTGGTAGTGACTTGCGTAGCGGTGTTATACGCGTATGTCACAAATGGGAGAACGAGGTCCCAGTTTGTTTGATCAGAAGCGACATGCGCAGCGAGCATGTCCCCCAGAGTACGATTAAACCTCTCAGTCAAGCCGTTCGTCTGTGGGTGCACGCTGTACTCTTCCGGTGAACAATACGGCACTGTTGAAGAAGTGCTTGTATTACATCGGAGAAGAAAACACGCCCTCGGTCACAGAGGAGTTCTCGAGGAGGACCATGACGAAGCACAAAACGATTGAGTATGAAAGTTACGACGTCTTGTGCTGCAGCTGTGGGGAGAGCAGCAGTTTCAGCGTACCGTGTTAGATGATCCACTGCCACGATAGCCCATCGGTTGCCTGCCGTTATTAACGGTAGTGGTCCGTAGAGGTCAATTCCTACACGGTCGAATGGGTGGTCTGGGCATGGAAGTAGCTGCAATGAACCTGTTGCAGGATGTGGCGGGCTTTTCTGCCGCTGACAATCGTGGCAGACGCGAATGAACTGGCGGACGAAGGTAAACATTCCGCGCCAGTAATAACTTTTTTGAAGTCGCTCGTAGGTCTTGAAAACACCAGCGTGAGCACATTGCGGGTCGGAATGAAACGACACGCAGATGGTAGAGCGCAGCGTTCGGGGAATGACTAGTAGCCATTTCCTACCATCTGCTGAATAGTTGTGCCGGTACAAAAGGCCATCCCGAATATCGAAGTGCGGAGCCTGGCGGCGAAGGGTTCGAGTGGTTGGAAGTGTCGGTGCCTCGGATAACGCGTCAAGAAGCGAAGCGATCCATGGGTCATATCGTTGTGCAGAAGAGATGGTGTCCTCGTCAAGAAGCGAAGCGATCCATGGGTCATTGCGTTGTGCAGAAGAGAGGGTGTCCTCGTCAAGAGCTGACAACATGTTGTCAGAGGAAACAGATGCAATGTCCGGAGATAGTGGAGATCGTGACAGTGCATCAGCATCGGTATGCTTGTGGCCGGAAAGATATACAACGCGAATGTCATATTCTTGAAGCCGAAGAGCCCAACGGGCAAGACGACCCGATGGGTCTTTAAGCGAAGATAACCAGCATATTGCGTGGTGGTCTGTTACTACATCAAAAGCACGGCCATAAAGGTATGGGCGGAACTTGACAAGCGCCCAAACGATCACCAAGCATTCCTTCTCGGTGACGCTGTAGTTTGTTTCAGCCTTGGTGAGAGTTCTGCTGGCGTAGGCGACGACAGACTCGGCGAATCCAGGCTTGCGGTGCGCGAGAACAGCACCGAGGCTGACACCACTGGCGTCGGTGTGGACCTCAGTTGCTGCCGTAGGATCGAAGTGACGCAGTATTGGTGGCGAAGTGAGGAGACGACGAAGGGTACAGAAGGCTTGGTCACACTCAGAAGACCATGACGAAATATCAGTGGTGTTGCCTATAAGTTCGGTCAAAGGCGCAATGATAGAGCCAAAGTTGCGCACGAACCGGCGAAAGTAGGAGCATAACCCCACGAAGCTCCGGAACTGCCTCATAGTCGTTTGCTTGGGGAAGTCGGCGGCAGCACGTAACTTAGCCGCGTCTGGAAGTATACCGTCCTTTGATACGACGTGCCCGAGAATCGTAAGTTGCCGAGCAGCGAAGTGACACTTCTTGAGGTTGAGTTGGAGCTGAGCATTCTACAGGCACGTGAGGACGTGTTTGAGGCACTCGAGATGTGTTCCAAAGTCTGGCGCAAAGACTACAATATCGTCAAGATAGCAGAGACAGATTTGCCATTTCAAACACCGAAGAACCGAGTCCATCATGCGCTCGAAGGTGGCAGGCGCATTGCAGAGGCCGAAGGGCATGACATTAAACTCATACAGACCGTCCGGTGTCACGAAGGCTATTTTGGTCGATCGGCATCTGCAAAGAGGTCCTGCCAGTACGCTGTGCGCAAATCTAATGATGCGAAAAACTCGGCCCCTTGTAAAGTATCAAGGGCATCGTCAATCCTGGGTAAAGGATACACGTCTTTTCGAGTGATCTTATTTAGGAGCCGGTAATACACGCCGAAGTGAACGGAACCATCTTTTTTTTAACGAGTACTTACAGGTGAGGCCCATGGACTTTGGGAAGGTTGAATGACGCCGTGCTGCAGCATATCGTTCACCTGTTCGGTAATAACTTGGCGTTCCGCCGCGGACACACGATATGGTCGCTGTCGTAGTGGCGCATGGGTACCGGTGTTGATGTAATGTAGAGTGGTAGAAGTGCGGCCAAGTAAAGGTTGAACAACATCGAAAGATTCACGGTACTGTTACAGCAGTTGGAGGAGTTTAGATCGTTCAGATGGCGACAGTCCGTCTGCGATCGCCGAATCAAACACTTTCGAAG